>NW_027419391.1:0-120699 GCF_009905375.1 Apium graveolens
CTTAAAACAACCTCTGACATGGCTCAAGTTGTTCAGAGTCAAGAAATTGTAAGTTCTGATATTCAGAAGAAGCAAGTAACCTCTGACAGTGCTCAAGTTAACTTGATATCAGAAAATAAATCTAAAACACTCCTACCAGGATTCACTAAAGCAAAACAGTCTCAATCTTTGAAGACTACTTCAAGTGGTTTTGAAGCAAGAGTAGTTACTGGAAAGGAAGCTAGAGATAAAACTGGATTGGGAAGTGCTGATGAAAGAAGAGTACACAACACTACCGATGATCCAACTTCCTTGAGTGAACCAGGTATTGGAGCAACTCCTGAGAGATTGAATCAACTAGAATCTGTACAGATGGTTTACCATACCTTCTTGAAAGAATACATCATGTTGTATTTCATGACAGATGGTAGGGTTTATCATATAAGACAAAATGCCATTCCATTGAAGTATTTTGAAGAATTGGAGCATGTATTATTCTTACTTCAAGTGGATGACAGAATAACAGAGACTGCTGCAAACTACTTAAAGGAACAGATTCAGAGACAGAAAAGACTTTATTCTGTTAAGTCTGACAGCAGATATGTTCCAAAGTACAGAAATCACAATGGTGATATTGTTGATATGAAGCCTAATACTGCACAGATCAGAACATATCTTGGTATTAAGGGGCTTGAATTCAATCTAGAGTCTAACAAAGCTTATGTCATAAGACTAGATCGGGAGTTGAGAAAAGCAAAGATTAATGATCTCAGAGCTGCAATATTTCAAACTGGTGAAGATACTGCAGAGCTTAAAGATGTCAAACGGAGAATGATTGATGAACTCAGATATGCTGAGAAATGTTTGTTGAAGAATTATCTCAGAACAACTCCTGACATCAGAGAGATCAGAAAATGATGAAGCCAAGTCGAAGATCTACAACTGCTTAAATTCTGATATTTATACAGATTGAAGTTGTTATCAGAAGTTGAATTGGTAAAAACTTTAAGGACTGTAAGTTGTAGTTATCTTGTCTATTTCTCATGCATTTGTACTTAATGTTTTTGACATCATCAAATATTTTTTAAACTTGTATATTTTGTTAATTTACAAGTTGGGGGAGATTGTTAGATATATTTGATAATGTCATGGCTAATATGTTTTATGTTTAGATTTCAGATCTTATTTGAACAGAACAAATCAGTACTTAACTGATCAGTACTTATACTGGAAGTCAGAACTTAAGGGATATCAGTACTTATGTTATCAGGAGATAGATATCAGAACTTAAGTGCTGAAGGACGATCAGATAAGGACAGTAGCTGATTAAAGTTAAGAAGATCAAGATAAACATAAGAAGAGATATGCATGAAGAAGGAATTCCATGAAGAATGGAATACTTGGAATAGAAGATATCTGATTGATATATTTTAGGAAGCAGAATTATATTCCATATCAATTAGCGATTATCTTGTAACTGTGTAGTATATAAACACAGACATAGGGTTTACACTATAAGTGTTATCATTATCGAGAATATTATTTATTATAACCCTAGCAGCTCTCGTGATATTTTGTTCATCACTGAGAGATAACAGTTCCAGATTGTAACAGAGTTTATTGTTTAAATAAAGTTTGTTTTCTGTTACATAAGTTCTTGAAGTTTGATTTGATTGTAATAAACACTGTATTCACCCCCTCTACAGTGAAAGTGTGACCTAACAAATAATTTATTAATTATCGATACTCCGGTTATTAACTCGCTTCGAGATACTAACTTTATACTCGTGTAACAACTAAGAGTATAATCAATCCGAGTCGAGTCAAAAACTGTTAGACTCGAACTCAATTAAAAATGTTCGGGTTCAAGCACGAACTCAAATTCAACCGAACCTTAAATTTCAAACTCGAATTTTGGGTCATAAAAAGTTCGATAGGCTCAAATTTTTTAGGAGAAACATATAATTCGAAATTAATATTTTGCGCCCGTACATAAATAAATATGAAAAAATATTGTTGGCTTGTAGAATTAAACACGTGACACATATGTCCAAACATGTGTCTTCAATCAATTGAGGTAAAGGCAAGTACTGATATAGAATAAAATTATTCTAAGGCTTGCGCAATTAGCTCACTATAATATAGTAACTTTATACTCATTTACAACAACGAGATTATAATTTTCTTTTATTTATAAAAAAATTACAACCATTAAATAAATAACTTGTTGATATTATGTTACCATATTAACTTGTTGATAATATATTAACATATAATAATAATTTATTAATTATCGAGACTTGTGTAATTAACTCACTTCAAAATATTAAATCAAGCTTGAAACTCGGGTCGTAAATAATACGGTCGCCTCAAGTTCGGCTCAAAATCTTGAATCAATTTCACCAAATATTGACAAAAACTCGAAATATGATAGGTTATGCTCGAAATCGCTTCTATTAAATATATAAAATATAATTGAAATATTAAATATTTACATACAAATATATTTATATTAAAAAAAAAGTATCGGCTCGATAAGACTCGTGAGCGTTATGAGCCGAATAATTTGAAGTTCGAGCTCGACCGTGTAAAAAAAATTACTATTTTGCCCCCATGTTTTGATAAATATGATACATAAACTTATAGTATTTTTGTATCACCAATTGAAAAAATCATTGAAACTTGATATAAAACCATTATTTTCAATGGTAAGAATGCATTCTAAACTTTATATTTGTGGCATAATATAAATTTAGGATATTCGTCATTACATTAGTCCTTGTAACATGAACCACACAATATTGTATGAAATAACATAAATATCGTAAAAGTACATTAAAAATAACAATATTTTTTTATAAATAAAGCTATCCCGTACCTTCCACGGGTAATAACGCTAGTTATAAATAACTTTTTAACAACGTACATTATAAAAAGTTTCCCTTAGCCGAAGATACATTTAGAAGTACTAATAGAATTCGATAATCACATTGCAACATTAATGAAACAATTAAAAAAAAATCGGATTCAAGAAACTCTGGGCGGTTTGGGGTTTCTTAAAAACATAACTTATAATTTAAAATTAAAAAGTGTCATATATAAGTGATGTGAATATCGTAACTTATAAGTTATTTAGGTGTTTGGATAATTTTATGTATAAATTACTTATAAGTAGATAATGTGTTTGGTTAATCATATAAATCATAATTTTACTATTTAAAATTCATCATATTGTAAAGAGTTATGTAATTTAAATATTAAATGGAGTGTAAATAACAACATTTGTAACTTATTTAACAATTTTCAACAAAAAACAAAAAAAATCTATAATTTTTTTAAGGAAAACGTTAGAGACCCCAAATACCCTTGAAAAAATATTGTTGCTCATAATAACATTTATATGCGTCCCCGAATTAAATTTCAACACTTGTGATGTCACTTTATTTTTTAACTATTTTTGTATAAGTTTTGAATTATCTAGCATTACTCTAATTTTAATACAGGGATATGAAATTAAAAATGCAAAATTTAAAACCAGAATATTAAAATACAAATTACTAAAAGCAAAATATTAAAGGAAAAATTTCCACAAAAAGTCGGTTCCCAAATACTAAAAGCAATTGAGATGCATAACAAATGAATGTGTAAATTTTAAATAAAGAAGCTCAATACAAACTTGAATTTTTAATAAAGAAGTTCAACATAAACTAGATAAATAAGTAAATAATTTATAATTGATAAGTAGATAAAGACTTATAAATTATTTAAGTGTTTGGATAATTGTATTTTTAAATCAGAATTTTCTTTCACTTAAATGAACCAAACTAAATAATTTTTACATATAATTATCTTAATTCATAAATTTTAAGTTAGATTGACATTTAAAAATATTTATATTAAAACCAAAGTTAATAAAAAGATAAAAAATTAAAATAAGTCGAAAAAAATTACATCATTACTAACATTTAACTTATCAGCTTATAAGTTATAAATTTGACTTATAAATTAGGCAGACAAATTATAACAGACTTATAAGTAAATAAGTCCACTTAACAGAATAACCAAACAGGCACGTGTTAATTCAAACGAACGGAGGGACTTATAAATAAATAAGTCCACTTAACAGAATAACCAAACAGGCACGTGTTAATTCAAACGAGCGTTATAGCCCATAAAAGCCAATCGGAGGGTCTCCCAAACAGCGACTTAACTGTAAACATTAGATCATCAAGCAAATTTGTAACATACTCGATTATCATATAATAGCATTAAGTTCAAAATTTGAACCCATAATGAGAGAAAGTAGATACCGTATCATAACTAGAGCTGGCCAAACGAGCGGTTTGGCTCGGCCCGTTCGTAATTCGGCTCGTCAAAATTTGTATAATTCGGCTCGTAAACGAACGAATAATAATTCGGTTCAAACCGTCTACTCTAACGAACCGAACACGAATAGCATTTTAGGGAACAGGAACCGGCCCGGAACCGGCTCGATCCGGACCGGATAATTCGTAACCGAACTAAAAATCTGAAAGCAGGTGAACCGCGAATAATTCGTTCGGCCCACGAATTATTCATTCGTCTGAATACACGGGCACGTGAATTATTCGTTCGTTCAGCACGCGTCGTTCGCCAACGGTAACCTGCAAGGTTGCAGACTGCAGTCGAACGGTAATTCTACTCCATCACCAACGGTCCTCTGCTCCTCCAACATTCACCTTCAAGCTTCAACGGTCACCTTACTTATAAATATGTCTCTCTATCTCTCAATTTCTTCCACTCTTAATCTCTCTCGATCTCTCTCTTTCTTTCACTCTTAATCTCTCTGATATCTCTCTTTCTTTCACTCTTTCACCTCTTCAACTCCCCGAACTACATTGGTCAACACTCATACACTTAACTAAACTCACATTCACACACTTAACTCAACTCACAGTCACACACTCAACTCACATAATCACAAAAATACGGCAAGGCAAGGCGACGAAATAATCCGGCAGAACTCTAAAAAAATCAGGCAAGGTGAAATTATCCGGTGAAACTATCAAAAAATCAGGCAAGCATATTAAGAAAATGGAAGAAGGAAGGGGCACACAATCATCTCAAGGCTCGAGTCAAGCAAATGTGATGCGACCCCCTCGACCTAAAGCTGGTAAGAATTCTATGAATTTTATGTTTTTTCTTAAATTTATGTTTATGTTTTTTGCTGTATTTTTTGCTGTGTTTTTTCTTGAATTTTATGTGAACACTGTTTGATGGTAAATTACGTAATTGACTTATTAATTAGGGAAACATTTTAGAGAGAGATTTTGGAAGGTGTATTTGAAAATATAATAGACAGTAAGACATATACTGTTAGCCTTACACAATTACACGATGCGAATATTATAGTAATTTATATTATAGTAATAGACAGTAAGATTTTTAAAATATATTTTATCAACCTAATTGTTGTGTTTGTGTAGACTTGTAGACTTTTAGTAAAATTTTGGCCTCGCCCTTGTACAATTTTTATGTTCGAATACTTTATATTAGTTATGTTCGAATTTTTTTTATTTATATGCGGAACTTGTTTGTTATTTATGTGCGAGTTTCAAAATTATATAATTATGAAATTGATTCGAATTTATTTATATTAATTATGAAATTTGCAGGCACCTCTTGTACTTCGAGACAATCCTCGCATGTTTGGAATTATTTTTCGAGACAAGCAATACTGGAAGAACCCAACAGATTTATATGTTTTTGTTTGCTTTGTATTCAAAGTGGCCGAAATTAATCACCTTTTCTTCACTCTAAAGGAGCCGGTACAGGTACACTTGATCGGTACTTGAGAACTCAACACAGAATTACGAAACAAAGTCACGAAAGTGGAGAGGCGCGTGGAGAATTACCGCAACAAACACAAATTGGTGGTTCGCAACACAGATAAAATGATCGAATCTTTTGCCACTTATGTTACACTAGACGAGTTATCTTTTTCTCACGGTGAGAGCCCGAATTTAGAGCATATGATGAAAGAATCAATAAACCCGGCATTTAAAAGAATTCCTAGGAACACGCTTAAACGCCACACACAAAAACAATATTATAGTCAACGAGCACAATTAATTGAATTTTTTTGTGATTATGATGGCATGGTTTCTTTAACTAGTGATTGTTGGAGTTCGAGTTGCGGTACGCCATTTATTTGTGTTACAGTTCATTGGATTGATTCAGATTATGTTTTTATAGAAACGAATAATTGCCTTTGATGTTATGGACGAGTCACACACCAGTTATAACATAAAAACGCGAATAGTCGATACTATTAACGAATTTAATTTACAACACAAGATGTTTACTATTTCTTTAGATAATGCTTCGGCAAATGATAAAGCTATTTACTATATTGCACAAGATATTCCTACTACTTTAGATGGTATGTTCTTGCATGTTAGATGTTGTGCACCCATAATCAACTTATCGGCTCAAAAGGGTATTCAACAAATAACCGAATTTTTAGCACCTATTAGAAAAATCATTAAGTATTTACGTATAGCACACACTTTAAAGAGACAGTATAAAAAATTGTGTAGAGAAAATGGATTAATACCCAAAAAATGAGGAATTGATTGTCCCACAAGATGGAGTTCGACTTATAAATTAATATGCAAGGCAATTAAATATAAGGTAGTTATCACCGAGTTATATAATTCCGAAACAAGAAATCAAGTGGAGGGTAGACTTATTACCGAAAATGAATGGAACTTGGCAATTAGGTTACGTAATTTGCTTGACTGCTATGCACGTGATACTAAGATATTGTAACGCCTGAGAAATTTACGTCTGTATTATATCATATTGATAATAAATTATGTGTGTTAATGTGTCATTTATGTGGACTTAACTGTCAAACCCTAATTGCTATGTGTTATGTGCATTCTGTGTCGTCCATGTATTTTTAAGGTATTTTATTTTTCATTTATAGCTTTCATTTCAAACGTTTTACGACCCGAATCATGATTTTAAAGCAGGTATTTCAAATAAAATAATGGGCCTTATTTTTCATCAAACGGCTTTTGCCATCGCAATATTCTGAACATCTAGGTATTTTATAAATTTTCTCGTTTTGCGAAAAATGACTTTTCCGGGCCCATTGGGTGTTAAAAACACCACAAAAAATCACATTTTTATTTTTATAAAATTATAGGACTTTTATTTATACTCTTTCTTTGTATTTTTGCATTATTCACAATTTTTGGGAAATTTTGGCATATATATTGTATATATAAAATATTGATAAAATAAATTTTAATACTAAAAAATTATAAAATTAGGGGCTTATTAATGTTAAAAAGTGTAGAATTAGGGCCTTAATTTTAATTATGAGTATTAATTTTACTACTATAAATAGCCTAATTATTAATTAATTAATTAATTAAAAATCAGAAAATTAAAAAATTCTCTAAAGTCGGGTTAGGGTTTGCAATTCGGGTCAAGAATTCGAGCAGTGATTTCAATCAGTTTCTGGCATCGATTACAGTCATGTAAGTACTCAAAACGAAGCTCTTGAGTTGTTCTTTCGGTTTGTGTTATCAATTTTATGTTTAAATCTGTATATTTGTGATTTCGATTCTAGGGTTCCTAACTGCGATTTGGGGTTTTTAGTTCTAGGGGTTGTTGAATGATTTTGATGGCTGATATAGTTTCTCCGTATTGTAAGCAATCGATTGGTACTGATTAATTGAACAAACGATACTTGAATCGATGAACTCGATTTCTAGGGTTTATGTTCGATTTTCAAATCATAAATCTGTAATTTCTGTGAATCTTTGGTTCTGGTAATGTTAGGGCTTTGATTGTAGGTGTTATTAGCTATAATTTGCACTATTAAACGTTCAATTTCATGTATGATTCTGTAAGTTCGATGTTTGGCCGGAGTTTGGTCGGTGTTCAATCGATTTTGGCCGGAGAAATTGTTGCTGAGATGATTTTGATGAACAGACCGTTGAACTGAATTGTTGATATGATTTGCCATAAAAAACCCTCAAGAATCACCTCAAACGGTGAAGATTCGAGGCTTATCGGAACATGGCCGGAGTCCGGGGAACTCGTCGGATTCTCGAAATTTTCCGGCCAGTTCATCCCAACTCGGATTGTTCCTGATAACCCGATTTCAACCCGGTTTTGATCCGAAATTGTCAGAATACAATTTCTGACAACTGTTTCTGGAAATTATTTTTATTTTTTATTTTTATTAATTTTAAAAATCAGTTTTATTTATTTTATAAATTAATTAATTAAGTATTTAATTAATTGATTTATATTGTAAATAATTTTAAAATATTTTCTAAAAATCAGATTCAAAGCGGATGTGACATGTTTCAAATGCAAGCAGAAAGGGCACTATTCTAACGAATGTCCAACGGGAAAAATAACAGAAATTACTTGATTCTAGTGTGGAAAGAAAGGGCATATCGCCACGAATTATAAAGGACCAGCAATGGCAGCCAGAATTCCGAACATGTTGGCATTACCTCCTCCATCGCCGCCTAATCAACCCAGAGTAAGAACTTTCAACATGACAATGAAAAAAGCAGTGCAGAGTCCTAGTGTAATTGCAAGTACACTTTTGGTGAATACCGTAAATTCAAAAGTATTAATTGATTCTGGAGCTACTCGTTCATTTATTTCTGAAGAATTCCTTGATAAGTTACATTGTGAAATTGAATTGTTGGGCGAGACGTTAATTATAAAATTAGCGAATGACGATCAAGTTCCAGTAGATCGAGTATGTCCTGCGAGGGATATAGAAATAGTCGGATATCATTTCTCCGTAGACTTGATTCCTTTTAAGTTAGGAGAGTTTGACATCATTTTGGGAATGGATTGGTTAGCTTATCATAATGCTCAGATCGATTGCGCGAACAAGAAAGTCAAATTGCGAACTGCGGAAAATGCAACGGTAATGTTCAAGGGCGAAAAACAGCGAAAGAAATTTCTGACAGTGATGCAGACCAAACGCTTGCTTCGACAGGGATGTGAGATGTACATAACTTGCGTGTTAGATACTGAGAAGAGAACTCCCAAAATAGAAGACATTCCAGTTGTATGTGAATTTCCTGACGTCTTTCCAGACGAGTTTCAGGATTACCGCCAGATCGAGAAATTGAATTTACGATTGATTTAGCACCGGGTACAGAACCAGTTTCGAAAACTCCATATCGAATGGCTCCAGTCGAGATGAAGGAATTATCAACGCAATTGCAAGATTTTCTAGATCGAGACATTATAAGACCCAGTGTATCTCCGTGGGGTGCACCGATATTGTTCGTGAAGAAGAAAGATGGCAGCATACGACTATGCATTGACTATCGGGAATTGAATAAGCTCACTATCAAGAATAAGTATCCTTTACCAAGAATCGACGATTTGTTCGATCAACTAAAAGGAGCCGCATGGTTTTCGAAGATAGATTTGCGATCGAGCTATCATCAATTAAAGATTAAAGTTTGATATATTCCCAAGACTACATTCCGCACTAGATATGAACATTACGAGTTTCTTGTAATGACATTCAGTTTGACCAACGCGCTAGCAACATTCATGGATCTGATGAATAGGGTATTCAAGAAATACTTGGATAAATTCGTGATTGTATTTATCGATGACATCTTGATTTACTCAAAGACGGAAGAAGAGCATGCTGAGCACTTAAGGATAGCTTTGGAAATTATAAGGAAAGAGCAACTGTATGCAAAATTCTCGAAATGTGAATTCTGGTTGAAGGAAGTACAATTTCTTGGGCACATCATTAGTAGAGAAGGCATTCAAGTCGATCCAGCGAAGATTGAAGCTGTGTTGAGTTGGGAAAGGCCGAAGACACCGACAGATGTTCGAAGTTTCTTGGGATTGGCAGGATATTATAGAAGATTTATCAAAGATTTTGCGAAATAGCAACGCCACTAACCAAGTTAACTCGAAAAAGTGAAAAGTTCGTATGGGATGACAAATGTGAAGAAAGTTTCCAAGAGCTGAAGAATCGATTAGTAACCGCACCGGTACTCGTATTGCCAGATGAGCATGAAAATTTTGTCATTTACAGCGATGCTTCTTACCGCGGATTAGGATGTGTACTGATGCAACACGGTAATGTCATTGGATATGCTTCGAGACAGCTAAAACCTCATGAGCAGAAGTATTCTACGCATGACCTGGAATTAACAGTGATCGTATTTGCATTAAAACTTTGGAGACACTATTTCTACGGTGAGAAATACGAAATCTACACGGATCATAAAAGTCTGAAGTACATCTTCACGCAGAAGGAACTGAACATGAGACAACGCCGATGGCTGGAATTGATTAAAGATTACGATGTTACAATCAACAATCATCCAGGGAAAGCAAATGTTGTGGCAGACGCTCTGAGCAAGAAAGAAAGATTGAATCTGTTAATTTTATGTGAAGAATTAGCCAAGGAATTTGACAAGTTGGAAATCGAAATTCGTGTTCCCAATGAATCTACTGAAGCTATCTACGCTATACTTTTCAACCGGAATTACTAGAGAAGATTCGCCGCTGTCAAGAAGAAGTGATGAGTCAAGATGACGACTTAACCAGAGAAGAAATTACAACTCAGAAGGATAACGAAGGAATCTTACGCTTTACATCAAGAATCTGGATCCCTAATGTGGCAGAACTGAAAGAAGAAATATTACGAGATGCGCACAGTTTGAAGTATTCCATTCATCCAGGAAGTACAAAAATGTACCGTGATCTGAAGGAAAACTTTTGGTGGCCGAATATGAAGAAGGAAATAGCCGAATGGGTAAGTAAATGCTACACACGCCAGCGAGTTAAGGCGGAATATCAACGTCCGAGCGGATTACTGCAACCATTAGATATTTCAGAATGGAAATGGGAATATCTAGCGATGGATTTTGTGGTAGGACTTCCAAGGACTAAAGCAAATCATGATGCGATATGGGTAATCATTGACAGACTAACAAAATTTGCACATTTTCTACCAATTAATGAAAGATTTTCACTCGACAAGCTAGTGCACTTGTATCTTAAGGAAATTGTGATGCGACATGGAGTTCCAATATCTATCGTGTCTGATCAAGATCCCCGATTCAATTCAAAATTTTGGAGACAATTTCAAGAATGCCTTGGAACTAATTAAGCATGAGTACCGCTTATCATCCGCAAACTGATGGGCAAAGTGAAAGAACTATCCAAACAATTGAAGACATGCTACGAGTTTGTGCGATTAATTTCGAAAGTAATTGGGATGAGCATTTATCTTTGGTTGAATTTTCTTACAACAACAACTATCATGCAAGTATTAGAATGCCACCGTATGAAGCGTTATATGGAAGAAAATGCAGATCACCAGTATATTGGGATGAAGTTGGAGAACGCAAGGTTTTGGGTCCAGAATTAATCCAACAGACTAAAGAATAGATAGAACTTATTCAAAAACGATTGGATGCAACACAAAACAGGCAACGCAAATATGCAGATCAAGCAAGGAAGGATATGGACTACCAGGAAGGAGAGCATGTGTTAATCAAAATATCGCCATGGAAAGGAATGACCAGATTTGGCAACAAAGGTAAATTGAAGCCACGATACGTCGGACCATTTGAGATTTTCAAGAAAGTGGGAAAAGTTGCGTACGAATTAGCTTTACCGCCTCATATGCAACATATTCACAATGTGTTTCACATATCGATGCTTAAGCGATATAATCCTGATTCTAGGCATGTAATAGAATATGAATCGGTAGATATTCAACCTGATTTGTCTTTTGTAGAACAGCCGATAAGAATTTTAGATTGGCGAGAGAAAGTGTTGAGAAATAAGTCTGTGTCTTTAGTGCGAGTATTGTGGAGAAACCCTATAGTTGAAGAATCAACCTGGGAACTTGAGAGTGAAATGTTAGAGAAATATCCTCATTTGTTTTCATAGTGAGATTCTGAGGACAAAATCCTATTAAGGGGGGAAGGATGTAACGTATGTATTATATCATATTTTTAATAAATTATGTGTGTTAATGTGTCATTTATGTGAAATTAACTGTCAAACCCTAATTGCTATGTGTTATGTGCATTATGTGTCGTCTAGGTATTTTTAAGGTATTTAATTTTTCATTTATAGCTTTAATTTCAAACGTTTTACGACCCGAATCATGATTTTAAAGCAGGTATTTAAATTAAAATAATGG
Organism: Apium graveolens; assembly: GCF_009905375.1. Classification (NCBI taxonomy): domain Eukaryota; kingdom Viridiplantae; phylum Streptophyta; class Magnoliopsida; order Apiales; family Apiaceae; genus Apium; species Apium graveolens. The sequence goes on from NW_027419391.1 coordinate 12,194, forward strand.
GCCTTATTTTTCATCAAACGACTTTTGCCATCGCAATATTCTAAACATCTAGGTATTTTATAAATTTTCTCGTTTTGCGAAAAATGACTTTTCCGGGGCCCATTGGGTGTTAAAAACCCCACAAAAAATCACATTTTTATTTTTATAAAAGTATAGGACTTTTATTTATACCATTTCTTTGTATTTTTGCATTATTCACAATTTTTGAGAAATTTTGACATATATATTGTATATATAAAATATTGATAAATTAAATTTTAATACTCAAAAATTATAAAATTAGGGGCTTATTAATGTTAAAAAGTGTAGAATTAGGGCCTTAAAATTTAATTAGGAGTAGTAATTTTACTACTATAAATAGCCTAATTATTAATTAATTAATTAATTAAAAATTAGAAAATTAGAAAATTCTCTGAAGTCGGGTTAGGGTTTGCAATTCGGGTCAAGAATTCGAGGAGTGATTCCGATCAGTTTCCGGCATCGATTACAGTCATGTAAGTACTCAAAACAAAGCTCTTGAGTTGTTCTTTCGGTTTATGTTATCAATTTTATGTTTAAATCAATATATTTGGATTTCGATTTAAGGGTTCATAACTGCGATTTAGGGTTTTTAGTTCTAGGGGTTGTTGAATGATTTTGATGGCTGATATAGTTTCTATGTGTTGTAAGCAATCGATTGGTACTAATTAATTGAACAAACGATACTTGAATCGATGAACTCGATTTCTAGGGTTTATGTTCGATTTTCAAATCATAACTCTGTAATTTGTGTGAATCTTTGGTTCTGGTAATGTTAGGGCTTTGATTGTAGGTGTTATTAGCTATAATTTGCACTATTAAACGTTCAATTTCATGTATGATTCTGTAAGTTCGATGTTTGGCCGGAGTTTGGCCGGTGTTCAATCGATTTTGGCCGGAGAAATTGTTGGTGGGATGATTTTGATGAACAGACTGTTGGACTGAATTGTTGATATGATTTGCCATGAAAACCCCTCATGAATCACCTCAAACGGTGAAGATTTGAGGCTTATCGGAACATGGCCGGAGTCCGGGGAACTCGCCGGATTCTGGAAATTTTCCGGCCAGTTCATCCCGACCCGGATTGTTCCTGATAACCCGATTTCAACTCGGTTTTTAAACCCGGTTTTGATCCGAAATTGTCAGAATACAATTTCTAACAACTGTTTTTGTAAATTATTTTTACTTTTTATTTTTATTAATTTTAAAAATCAGTTTTATTTATTTTATAAATTAATTAATTAAGTATTTAATTAATTGATTTATATTTTAAATAATTCTGAAATATTTTCTAAAAATTAGATTTAATTATTTTCTCAATTATTTATTATTTATTAGTCATATAAAAATGATTAATTATTTTGATAATTAATCAAATAATTTTCAATAAATCATAATAAATTTATTTTTATTCCAAAAATTATAGAAAAATCATTTTTATTTCTGTTTTTTCTTAAACAATTATTTAAAAATTATTTTAGGGTTTCAAAATTAGTAATTATTATTTATATTGAATAATAAATTGAATTATCCGTGTTTAATTAATATTAATTAGACCGTTAGTCCGATTCGAGCGAAACGAAAGCTCTTTTGACTTAGAAAAATGAATTCTTTTCATTAAAAATAATATTAAAGCTTAACTTCTTCTAGAAATTAGTTGACTTTGTTATTTGTTTGATTATCAGTTGAATTGCGTGCCGAGACGAGTCCGAAAAATTCCGAAAAATAGGGAACAAGTCAGATAATGATCAGTTGAGCGATCATCGAGTCGATTTTGATTCTAAAAAATATTTTAACTATGAAAATGATTATGTGCTTATGCGCTTATGTGTATTATGTGGTTAATCGAGTCTTACTTGCTAATATGTAATATACGAGTCAATCATAACCGCATGGGTAGACAATAGGAACGATGTGAAGTCGGTTCAAGACGCAATTAAAGTACGAAATGACCAAAACAGTCTATTTCTCTAACAGAAGCTAAGCCAGCAAGGCAGGTTGAGTCGGTGATAGACGAAGGTGACATACTTGCAGTGAGTCGCGCAGAAGGGAAGTTTTTCCCCTATTCTAATTTCAGAGTAGTGATATTTCTTCAGATTCTTATCACACTTGCACTCTTTTGATTCTCTTGTGCATATTTCATTTCGTTTCTTGATTTCTCCTTTTCATTTGAATTTATTGTTCATATTCCAATCGTTACTCACAAATATTGATATATTCTGGTGATTAGAATATATCAAAGTATACCGATTGTTCCGGTTGCTATTCCATGGACTGGATAGTGATACTTTGGGGATTAAGTTTACTTAATCCTAAGGACTGTGACATAACCCGATCCTTGAGATGGGTCGTAGTGCCTGGGTGTTTAACGGGATCTATATAGCGGGATATAGATCTGCACTGTATCATGTCTGATCAGCTGGGTATAGATGCGAACTTGTGTCCAGTTTAGTTCATTTGTACTCGCCAGAAGTGGCCTTCTTTCTATTCTCACGGGGTTATATCTTTGCAGATATACCCAGGTTACCATTTCACTTAAGATGCTTAACACTGTTTATATTTTGCGGACTAGTTGAGCAATTTTTGGCACACCCCTTTTTGTTGTTATTCACCTTATTGTTTTCAGTTAAGAAGGAATATGAAACCCATCAGGACTCGAGTGGTAAAGAAGCGGGTCAAGCCTCAGGATCCTCTCATACCCAAGGTGTTGCTCCCAATCCAGGAAGAAAGTTTTGAGTTACCCGAACAGGTGGAGTGTAGATAGTTAGTGTGTGTATTTGAATAAAAGATGAAATTAGTTTAAAACTGGTTAGACAATGGTTTGTAATAAAGAGAGTTTGTAAGATTTTAAATTTGGTTTGTAATAAAGTAGTTAGTGGTTCTTGTTTTCATATTTCAACCTAAAAAGATCCTGGTTAGTGTTAAAGGGCTTTATATTCATTTATTTATTATTTGTTACTCAGATTGTACAGGTTTGGAGATTAGCTATTAACCCCCAGACTTATACCCCGGGTCTGGAGGGCGTTACAGATATTTTCTTATGTTTACGATCCAAATATACATCTTATTATTATTGAGTGCGTTAATATTGTTACTACTTTAAAAGCATATGAAAGTGATCCTTCTTTTGGTGCAATTATTGTTGGCATGAAAAAAAGTGGATAGAATATTTTTCCGAATTTCCTTATATTTATGGTGTTGCATGTCTTCTTGATCCCAGTGTTAGGAAGGAAGGTTTAGAAAATATGTTAGAACATTATTACTCGCTGTTAGGAGTTTCATATAATCACGTGCTTTATGTTACTCAGTGTTTAGATTTATTATACCGTTTTATAGATCTATATACTCCTAGAACTCAAAATGTTATACCACCTAAGACTAGTAATTCTAGTAGGTTTACTAGTACAATGTTTGGTATCCTAACTAAAAAAACAAAAGGCTCATATTTCCACTGCATCTACTTCACCTGTAACTTCATTTAACATGACTAGAGAGTTTTTTTCATATAACTATGAGTTGGATGAGGAATTTTCAATACTAACATGGTGGAAGAATCATGAGATCAATTTTCAGTATTAGGTAAAATTGCAAGGGATATTTTAGTTGTTTCCGCCTCTACAATTGCTTCCGAGTCCGCTTTTAGTGCCGGTAGAAGAGTGTTGGACGAGAAGAGATCAAGTCTTGCACCGACGTGGTCAAGATATGTGTTTGCGAGCCGATCCTGACTTCATTTTCCGTTAAATCGGCACGGCACGGCACGACACGTCTAGTTTCACGGGCCGTTCACGAGCTACCTAATCCATGAACCGGACCACCAAAAATTCGGCCGACACGCTCGGCACGACCGTTTGAACGGCTGTAATCATAACAATGTATCTTAAATTCATCATATTTCAAAATTTTTACTGAAAAGTTCAAATAAAAGATGGCAGAAGGTCTTAGATTTTCTTCTTACTCCTTGGACGTGAATGTTTATCGCGATTCGCGAGAGTGAAGATGATCTTTTACCAAACGATGACTTTTCAACTAAATTTATTTATAAATCTAATGTTAATGATGATATCTGTTAGGAAGGGCAGCAGTCAGAATTTTACAAAATCCAAATCTGATCAATTATCTTTTGATTTGATCCAGGTTTGTTTATTAAAAAGTAAGATCCAAATTCGAGGATTTTCAGATTTCAGTTCAATTTTGAGTTTAATCCAGATAATTTAAAAGTAATTAATTATAAATAAATAAATTTATATTATTATACAAATACATTATGTAACACATTTTCTTGAATGTTAAAAATACCAAAATAATTCTTTATGTATTGTCTCGAGGGTTGATATCTTATTTTCCTAAATGTAGGTTAAAGGTTCGACTAACTCATGCATGCATGTGCATTTGTTTAACTAAATAAATAGTACTCTTTCTTTATATAATTTAATATTAACGTCAAATATAATAATTTTAATTATCGACAATTATCCAACGTACCAGTTATAAATAATAGATTTAATTATTTGATGTATATAAATAATGTATTATTGTTATAAAATTAGGTAAGATATGAATATGTAATCAGAGTTTTTTCGGGTTTCGGGTCCAGATCTAATTTGAAACAGATTTCGGGTTTTAGGTCGAGTATCGGTTCAGTATACCTAATATTCAAATCCTGATCCAAACTATTTCGGTTCTGAAAAAAGATCTAGGTCCAAATCTAAACTAAAAAAATTGAGTTCGGGTAAATCGGATTAGGTTGGGTAAAATTGTCGTCCCTGATATCACTTGTTATCAAATAAATTATAGAAAACTGCAAAAAAATTCAGAAAAGTATTGAGAAATTGTTTGATTCCCTGATATAAAAAAATTAGGTATGTGTTTAAAATGAACAAAAATTATTTTATTTTTTCTATTGTGAAACTTATATTAGACCTTAGGCCTTGTTTGGATTGGGGGTTGAAGAGGGAGAGGTTATGCTAGGTTGGGTTGAGTTAGGTTAGGTTGAACACTTACTTCATTTGGATGTAGGTGAAGAATGAATAGTGGTTAACCCTTGCCATGTTTGGTTTGAGGTTGGAGTAATGTTAATTTTTCTCATGTAGTGAATGATTTTAAATTTATTTAAAAATTTTAACTTAATTTTAATATTTTTAAAAAATTAAAAAATATGTAAAAAAATGAAAAAACTTTAATATATATATATAGAGAGAGAGAGAATGAATGAATAAAAAAAAGTAAGCTGTCAACATCCCATATTGAGCTGTCGAAAAAGTTTAATTTTTGTATTGCAAATTAACCCTTTTAATCATTGATGAACACTCACAAAACTCAACCCCTCTTTTGACAAACCAAACATGATTCTCTTGAAACCATTCCAGCCAAGCCTCATAACTTGTTGCAAGTGTTGTAATCAATATATATTTTGGTAGATGGAATTTGAGTTGTGCTATTTGTCTACATTCGTTTCAAAGCATACAAATTAGAGAACAATATGAGAAATGTCTGAAAGTATATAAAGCAAAACTAGAGGAGAATACAACACGTTGGGATTTTAATCTAAATTATATGTAAATTATTGTTTTATTTATTTGAATAAGTCAACATATTTTATTTATTATTTATAAGAGCATATCCAAGTTTATTAGCTATATTCATTAGCTAAAATAGAACAAAATAGATATTATGTAAAATTTATTGAACCTGTAAGTAATTTTACTTTAATGGCATTAGCTAAAATGATTAGCTATATTTGAAAATAATTTTATTGTTATTGTTAAATTTCAACAATTATATTAAATAATTTTTTTAACATATATAGTTGTGAATAAAATTATTAATAACCAATTAATTATTTTTTTAGTTAATACAAGTGAATCTAAAATATTAAATTAATTATACATATTTAAGGACATTATATTTATAATATAAACATCTGAAGAATTAGTTAAAAATATTATGTTCATATATTATAAAATATTTAACTAATTTTATTATTATATTAGTTTATTAATAATTTAAAATTATAAAATATATATTAAAATTATTATATAAGTATTTAATGAAATTTGGTTAACAATAAAAAAAGTTATAGATTTTTATAAAAAAAATTCACACTTCACATTATATAAAATTAAAATAATATATATGTGTGTGATGAAGAAGTATATACATCTAAATGCCCTAGGTTAAAGCGGGAGAATTCTTCATTTTGGAGGTAAATAAAGCTGGGGATAGTGTTCAATCAACAAATGTAGGTCGACATCTAAAAATATATCTAACAGATGTCTGCCTTGGAGTTGTACTTTTTTTACATATCATGTATATTTTTGAAATTTTAGCACTTGTTATTTTAGTTATATTTAAACTATCACATGTAATCTTTTATTTGATGAGAAAAATATACAAGTTTATTTTCTCCTATGAACACCAAATATACATGTACATATATAAGTTGTAGTTTTATATCTCTACAGAGGCAACTTGGTTGAATGAACATAGAATACTGTATACAAATGGAACATAGACGATCAGTCCTCTCTTGCAAACAGCTCCCAGCCATCCACCAAGTAAACAAAAAATGGCACTACTATTATATCTTATCACCATTTCTCTAGTGTCATACACTAAGCAGCTTATCATATCTTTATCACTCATTACCCCCCCTTCCCTTTTTTTTTCCAGAGCCTGATGTCGACTTGCATGTTCTCCACAATGTAATACATAATTATATCTGGTTCCACGAAAAATAATATTATTTTAACACATAATTTCAAGTTATAATAAATTGAATTACAGAAATATGTAATAATTCAGAAGTTAAAAGAATAAACGGGTAGCAGATTTGCAGAAGCAAAGAGTTTTGTGTTATGTGTGATACACCAGAGGAAGCTGTCAACAGGTGAGGCCTGGGGGACACTGCTTAGGATTATAATTTGAAGGGTAGAATAATACAAAAAGCATAAAATCGCTACTCACTCGCTCTTTACTGCATTACCAATTCAAATACTCAGTTTATTTGCAATGAGTATCCAATATGCTTTTTCGAATGTCCATGGAAAGATAAAGAAAACAAGCCACTCCCAGGCAAAAAAAAACTCACTAAAATATGAGACTATCAACGGTGGCGAAGCTTTTTAAACCTGTTGGGCCACGGAGAATAGGGAAAAAGAGAGAAGACAAGTAATTTAGAATAAGGCTTAAACAAATATAAATTGGGTTAGGAAGTCCAAAAAATAGACCCAATTATAATAAAAAAGTCCATTAAGGTCTTTCTATAAATAAAAGTTCATTACCTCACTTATACAGGGTTAGAAAATTAAAATATCAATAAAAAAAAATTCTCATAAGATATGACTCATATATAGGATCATCAAGATCAAGACCTCTACATGTTTTTTTTATACAAATGACTGTAGTTTACAAGATTAAGTATAAATGTAAACACAACCATATTACACATAAAGTATCACCTCGCCTCTTGCGTTGCAAAACGTCAAGTGTTCGATTCTCCTCAAACATAAGGAATACTATGCATGTAGTTGCTAGGCCCGTGCTAGGCCCCTATTCAGGTTCGATTGATGGTGTTGTTGATTTGCTGCAAAGGACATATATGACAAGACATAACTAATTTTCTATTCAAATTCGTTCTATGAAATTATTGATTTGCAACAAATGATATATATGACGGGACATAACTAAAAATTAAAATTTATAATAAAAAATAATATATATGATTTAAAATATATGCTGTCTCACAAAAAAATTATAAAAAAATAACTTAATATATTTCGCTAAGCAGCATAAGCTCGTAAAACGTAGATTTGGAAAGAATAAATTGTACACAACTTAATGTTAATTCTTATTTTAGATGCACAAATGGATAGACAAAGAAATGTTAAGTGACAACGGTATATTGAAACTCTGTCTTATGTAATTTAGAATTTCAAAGCTGAAGTAAACAAACTGCAAATTGCCATTCACTTACATTATTAAATTAACAAAAATTGGTTTCTTATTTAACAGGGGCAAATACACTTTAAAATTTATTAAAAACAGTTTCTTCCACTTCATACAAGTCCCTATTAAACTTTTGTCCACTTGCTATTTTTCTTATATGTCTTGTGGCACTTTCTCAAGTCGATCAACACCCACTCCTACATATTTTATGTAATTGCACATAAGGGTAAAAAAAATGTAGCATCTTCTTCTTAACTTCGTCATTAAAATAACCCAAAGTGCCTAGATCTTTCTTCTTTAGGCTTCATTCTTCTTTAAGGATCTGTTTTTCCCCTCCACCATTGGAGTACCAAAGGCTCTCTGTTAAAACTTTAAATTCCCATATCTGCTGAGATAACAGTATATACTCTCTACTAAGAAACTACTATAATGCAACTGGCATCCCGCGAAAGTTTATTATATACTCATTTTCTCTCCGTAACAAAATGTCGAAATACAAATTTAAGTGTCCAAAAAAGGCGCTTTTATATATGAATACCTGTCCAAATCCATCGATTACAGGTAAACTACCTTTTTTCGAAAAATTTAAATTTTAACATATATGAAAAACTTTAAACCAATAACGCGGATAAAATGACGTAACCACGTGTATTCACGTCAATTTTCCGTGTAAAATTTATCCGCGAAAAGTTTCCTAAAACATAAGGACCTGGACCCTAAAGTTCCTGATAAAACATTACTTGCCTTCCAAAAAAGTGATAAAACAGATTGGGAATTAACACATCTTAATGCACACACAACACAGCACATTCACAAACATACAAAGATACAAATATTAAATCAGTAAAATATGTAAGAATATATCTGTACAGTATCAATCGGCACTAACAGTATGTTTATGTGCGTGCATATTATATTCGTTGGTGAAGTTAGTGGCATATATCTAATTTAAGCTTACATGGAGAGCAAGATATGAAAGGATGATCGTTATATTAACCACTTATCGACACTAGTTTATTACCATCATATAATGGGCTTACATCATTTGCACATTGATTTACTAAGCATCCAATCACCAAGTTAGCATGCGCGCACCACACGTACGGTCAGGATTCAATTTTCGCAATGTGTAACACAGAAATTTAACTATTACCATACTTTTTTTGCAATATAAATAATAGCAATGAACTCACAAGTTTGCATACAGTGCAGCTTCTTGTTAAAGGTTAAGTACAAAGAGAAGGCCATACAATTAATCTGCAAAAAATGGAAGAGATGAGAAAGGGGCCATGGACTGAACAAGAAGATGTTCATCTTGTTTTGTACGTGAATTTATACGGAGATCGACGTTGGGATTTCATAGCCAAAGTTTCAGGTTTGAAGGTGGCGGGAGACAAGTAATAGAGGTAGGCTTATTTGGGCATGTACATTAATTTTAGAAGAACAACAATTAACTCTATGGCTTAATTTGTTTTAGGTTTGAAAAGAACAGGTAAAAGTTGCAGGTTACGTTGGGTTAATTACCTTCATCCCGGTCTCAAACATGGCAAGATGTCTTCTTATGAAGAACGCCGTGTGCTCGAACTTCATAACAAGTGGGGAAATAGGTTTGTTGGAACACATACAAATTTTTTTAATTATGTTTACAGGGTGCAAACTATTTTAGCCTACGAACTAGTGAATCTGTAGGAATTATTATGATTTGTAGTGTCGCGACTATTGATTTTGTAGGAATTATTACGATTTGTAGTAGTGCGACTAGTGATTTGTATTATTGTGACAAATTATTTTTTTGTATTTTTGTTCTGCTTTGTTGATGTTATGTGATAAGAATGATGTGCCTTTGTGCAGATGGTCAAGAATTGCTAGGAAGTTACCTGGGAGAACCGACAATGAGATCAAGAATTACTGGAGAACTTATATGAGGAAAAAGGGTCAAGAGAAGAAGAGGACTAACTTGTCATCTCCATCTACTTCAGCATCACATGATTCTTCATATTCCTCATCCTACACGGTGAATTCGAAGAAAATCAAGGACACTAATGAGAGGGACTTCTTTGATACTGGGGGACTACTCACCAAGGGATCACTTAATCATGCAAAAGAGATCAAGAAGGGTGACTATACTATGGACGAAATATGGAAGGACATTGTTTCTTCTGATGATGATGCAATCACGCCAGTTTGTCCAACCTTAACCTCTCCAATCTGGGATTATTGTCCTGACTCACTCTGGATCACTGATCAAGAAAAAGATACTAACATGATTGTTCCTACAAGTGAACCATTTCATTCCTTGTTTGGACAAGACGGCGTTGGGTTTTTTGCAGGCTAATTGACTGGTTCTTTCATTCGTTACTAGAGACTTTCATCGTCCTAGCCTTTAAAAATAATGTCGAAACTCCATTGTATATAGCCTGGAGTTTGTGTGCTAGCTGGACTCAGCATTGATCATCTAGGCTCTAATAACTCTGCTTTTACTACGTTTCTGCTCCCAGTTTTTACAAGTATCATAGGAATAGTGTTCCGAGAGGAGACTAGTTAGTAGTAACTTTGTTGCTCTAATCTGTGGTATATATGTGTGCTTTACCGTATCAAAATTTCCTTTGGCTATTGTCATTGGATTTCATGTATCTTTATAAGTCAAATATAACAAATCTGCAATGCCAAGACAAATAACAAGGTAATGAATGATAAAACTGAAATAAGCATCCAATCAAGCTAAATTACAAAAAATAGAAAAAGAAAGAAATGGTTTTAATTTGGGAGTTGGTTTCACCAACTTGAACCAATGAATAAGGAATCAGCAACTTTAGCCAATGGAAAACTAAGAACTTTAAGCCTACATTCATAAAGAAATGGTTTTTTCTTTATGAATGTAGGCTTAGTTTCAAATTAGAACGGATCTAAACGGGAAGTCAGAAACCTAAGAACTAAACATCAGCTCCTGAATAGTAAACTAAAGTCATTTTTAACTTGGCCGTGGGGGTTCTGACGAGTTACTCTACAACCTTTAAGCTTCAAAGTTTGTCGACTTGCATCTTAAGCTTCCAACTCAACAACCAGGCTAACCAGCACTTGTCTGTCAAGTTCTTTTGGTGAATCAATATTTCCGGTTCATAGATGTTATTGTGCCTAAATATAGGAAGATTGTACTGATTAAAAGAAAGTAACATATTGGACTACAGTAATAATGGAGCATGCAGGCTTCAAACTGGAAGTGCAGTATTGAATTCCTGTTTGCTAATTGTGCAATTTTGCTATATTGAGCAGGGGACCATAGGTAATTAATAGAACTGAACCAAACTACATAAGCTAACACATGGTAACATTTACTATATCATTTACTTATTCATCTTTTTGGTGCAGCAACTTTATTTACCATCAAATATAAATAGGTCCCTCAGCCCGTTACATTCGACAGTCGATACACACAAGAACAAAAATGTCTCAGCTCTTGAATCTTTATCTCTTCCTTTACAATTTGCTTCAGGCTTTCGGATGGTATATTTTTCCCACTCTTTACGTTTGTACATATTCATGTCTTCTATTTAATTATCTGTTATCTGACTCGTAAGTTGTAATGTATGCATTACAGAGTTGGAGTTAAATTACTGTGTTAATGTTTTTCTGATTCTCTGACAGGGCAATTTCTTTAGTAAAAGTCTTGAGCAGTTTCATCTGCACCAAATCAGGTACCAGCGCTTATGCTTCTGCAGGAGAACTAATTTGTAAGTTGGATTTTTTTTTCACTTGATAAATATGAGTGTCAGGTCAGCATATATAACTATATCTTATTGTTTGTTCATTGGAGAGTATAATTCCTGTATCTTTAATATTATTATAGGTTTGCTCCAAACCCTTGCACTATTGGAAACTATCCACGGAGCTATAGGTAGGTAATTATAAAGGTTTTGTTGATTACTGTACTGATACTAATTATGATATACATCTGCGAGCTCTCATATCCAATGCTTCGAAAATCAGGGATTGTTCCAAATGGTGTGCTGTTTCCGCTGTTGCAATGGATAGGAAGGACTCATTGTGTTGTAGCAGTTGCTCATGGAGTTGAAGAGGTTTTAACAATTATGCAATATATGAATTCAACCATTTAGGATAAATATTTTAGGTTGTAGAATTAATATTAGTTCTGATATCTGCATTTGATTATGGGAAACAGTATCAAATTATGTGTCTGCCATGATTTCGAGCAGCAGAACATTTGATTATCGATCATGGCAATTTATAGGATTGATAGCGATCAAGGCCAACTATTCGTGGGATTAGATTGTTATCAATAGACCAATGCTTACCATCAATTGTTATTTCTGTTTCTGTATGTAGGTCCAGGAGAATACATCCATTTTCATAATATTTGTTGCATGGTCCATCACTGAGGTAGCATCTCCCTCCCTCCCTCCCACTCTACTGGGGATTGTATGTTTAAATTGATAATCTATTTTTAATTTGATTATAATCAATAAGCAAATCTGGTTGACGTTATTTGCTATGTGGTACCTTTAAGAACTTTAGATGAAGAGTTCTGCTATTTGTTTTGGTTCATATCAAGATTAATGTCAATCTAGACTACTGCAACAAGATTTCATTTCCCTTAAATGCTATGAAGAAATATATGAAAAATCTAAATGCAACACTGAACAAGATAGAATGCGTAAAATGCTATGCATGGTTTGCCACTGTAAAGGCAGTTATTATCAGTAAATCAGACTATCAAAAGTGCATATTCAGCTGGTATATATCTGCTATTCAGTTCAAAAGACGAAAAACTTGTTCTCTGTTAATATCTCTATTGTTCTGTGAAAGTGCAACTGCAATTCCCATTTTCTTTAGAGGAATCACACACCACTAGGGGCATTTTTATCCTGATAATTCTTTTCAGTTACGTATCAACAACATTACCTTGATCTGGTAACTGATTCATATAACAGGTTGTAAGGTACCCAAATTATGCTTTGAATTGCTTCGGTACATCACCACTTATCCTCACCTACCTCAGGTTTGACATTTTTGTTAGAGAATGCACATTTATTGTACCCTTTCTAGTTGCGACTTGCTAGTCTAAGTGAAGTTTTTTCAAGTTAACATAGATTGACTGGAACTTTCTACTTGATACAGGTACACTTTGTTCATTGTGCTATATCCTACTGGATTTGTCAGTGAATGTAAGTGTTCAAATAAAAAAATTATGTTTTAGGTTAAACCATTTTTCTAGTCCTTGACGTATTGTGTTGTTTGACAATTTTCAGTGTGGCTCATGTACAAAGCGCTTCCATTTATAAAGAAGAAGAACCTCTATGCAGGATTTTTTGCTTACCTCCCTTTTAGCTATTCAGGATTCGTTCTGGTATGCACGGTGTCTGTCTTCGAATAGGACCTGGTTGATGATTTAGAATTATTATATAGAGATATACATAAAGATCGATTTCAATCTTTTGCTACTGAATCTTTTTATAATATATGATCCATATGATGGTACTTCTTTTAACATTTTAAGCTTCTAGGAGAGTTAAACTCTGTTACTATGTTAAGTTTCCAACTCTTGTAAGACCATCAGGTGTTAACCTGTTAGGAGAAGTGGTTCATTGGTTGATATATCAGAACTATTTTCATTTCTTTGGATGTCCGTCCTAAAGTTATCTTCTAAACTTCTGAAACAGGTTATGATTTGTGTGTACCCATTTGTTTTCCCCAAAATGTACCTGCATATGTTCAAGCAACGACGAACAAAGTTGGGCAAATACCAGATGAAGAAGGTTACCTGAAAGTTTAAGGAGAGTTAGGCTCTTCTAAAAAGGCAGTTTCATAGTTTTACAAGTCTGTCATCAGTAGTTGGCAATGATATTGCGAGGATATGTTGACGTGTCACCTAGCTCTTGTTAGCTTATTAATAAAACAGGTTCAGTTGTGCCATTGTATCTTACGACACTGCTCAATAATCTTGCTAGTAGCATTACCAATCGGAACCTGGATTGCTGTTATCTGTTATATACCTTTTACTTTGCTTTACTCCCTAAGTAAAATTTAGAGCAACTAAATAGTTTTACTCTACTAAGTAATTATGGCAGTGTAGAAATCAAAGTGAGAGGGACTGATGTGTGAGTTTCTGAGCAATATCACTACAAAGATATTTGCCCTCAGTAATGCTAGTACTACTGTTATATAGTCTCCTTGATCATATAAGTGGGGAAACAAAAGATGTTATAGATAGCTTCTCTATTTTGGCTTTTGTGTTGGCAAGATTTAGTTGTACCCTACTAAATCTATCTTTTTAACTAGACAAATCTCTCAAGCGATTGGTTATTTGGTTGTTATTTGTTTCTACACACTACCAGCAACAGAGCCATATTCTTATTTCAAGTAGCAATAACTCGTACAGTATGCCAAACTGTTGGCACCTATGCCCACAATGCCACAAGTGAGATCAAAACTTCAAAAAAAGAAAAAGCAACCTGAAAAAAGCCTATATACAAGAAAGACTAATCCAACATTAACGATCATATCAATGGTCAAAATTCGACAAATTAAGCTTCTTGAGCCAACCCTCGTTAAATACCAAAAGGCTGAGCAGCCAGAGAGATGACCAATTTTTCTACTGAAAAATAGTAGTCAGTGAGAAAATATTTATTGCTAATTATAAAAGTTAAGATAAATTATTAAGAGTTAATTGCATTTTCCAACACCTACCTTTCATTAAATAACAAAACTATATATTTACTTTCAAAAATACAGTTTGCAACCCCTAGTTTTAGATATCAAATACAATATGCATCCTTTTAACCATTTTGTTAAAAATATTTATATTGTGGAGGGTAAAATTGAAATTCAGTAAAATATTTAAATAATAATTTTAATTTTTTTTAAATTAAACAGACATTTAGTTCAAATTATAAAAATAATATTAATATCAATTATTTTATTACTCGGTATAATTTTTAAAATTTTAAAATATAGATATATTTAGAAACTTTATGATTATATATATAAACATATATTTTGCTTAATAAATATATTTTAAGTATTTAGCATTATGATTAATTTAAAGTATTACTAATAGAAAATAGCTATAATTTTTTTTCCGTGTAAAAATTGCACTAAAATAAATATTTTAATTAATTTGAAATTTTAGTTATTAATATTAACATTTTAATTTCAATTTTATAACAGCAAGACATGTTGTAGTTGATATTGAAAGTTAAGGTTGCAAACTGTATTTTACAAAGTATATATACTGTTTTGATTTTAAATAAAAGATATGAGTTATAAAGTGCAACTAACTCAATTATTAATAAAGATGAATGTTTGAAAAAATCTTTATCAATTTATGAAGCTAGGATATCCGGCCGACGCTAGCCCCTTTAGTTCCGTCACTGCCCTGTGTTGCGCATAACTGTACAAGCAGTGGCGGAGGGAGAGAAGGGCTGGTGGGGGCACCGGACCCACTAGATTTTTTTATTTTTTCATTATATTTATATATAAGGTCATGTTCGGCATTAGCCGGTTAACTCGTTATAGTGATTTAAAATAATTAAATTAGTTATTTTGATTATTATGTTTCGAATAAAACTATTTAGTAAATAAATAGATATATTATTTAGTTTTTCGTACTGTTTAGTTGAAAAAGATCATCGTAATAACTTTTTCAAAATTAATTTTTTGGGAATGAAAAGCTAATTATAAAATACTAGTATCCATCAAACCTCTAATTTGATTCAAAAAGTTTTCATCCATGAAACTAAATAATTAGTATATATTTTAATATGAACTCAAGAATACAAGTATGACTTGTAAAATATGTGAAACATACTATTTTTTATTATAAACTAGTAGTTGTTATAATGTTTGAAGAAAATATTTTCGGCTCTCCGCCACTGTGTACAAGGCATGACTGCAACCACATCAAAGTCGTTTATCGAAGCGTATATCAACATATTTTACAGCACAGGGAGAAACTACATGTCCTCAAGACCTCAACCCTAAGTCCTCCTGAGCAGCAGTTGTATGCATTGCACACTATCATTCACCTTGCAATAAATTTATGAGTCGAGTATATATATATATATGTTCACGGATCAGATAGTATTTCTCCCTCACAAATTTCAATGTTAGCATGTCAGAACTCAAATGTGGTATACTCTACTAACCATTCCGTCTTCCTTACCAAGCACTCACATGTGCAATGCATCATGCTGATGTCCAACAACAAAACACTCGAAATTCTACTACACCACGCGTCTGGAGCGTACAAGTGTCGCCGTAAATACATGCGTATGCCACATGCCTTTTTTTACCTAATGCCCCCATGTGCCGCCGCGCAACAACCCCCGTTTTTTAAGTTCCACATCTCTGACCCTCCGCCCCTAATATAATACACCTTCACACTTTGTTTTTAGGGGTGGTTAACAATTAGTTACTTTTTGTTTTAAAACAAATAATTTACCTAAATTGGTGATTTCAGAATTTGTCATTTCAAATTTTAATGTTTATACTTATATTTGAATGTTAATTGATTTCAAATGAAATTCAAATCTAAATTCACAAACAACTTATTTGATTAAATTCATAATTTTAAATAAAATCAATTTCCCAAACAGGCCATCACGTAAATCATAACATATTAATATTTAATTGTGGGATCATTTTTTTTAAAGAATCAGTTTTATTAATAAGTATGAAAAACTAGCTCTTCATATTTTTCACAAAACTCAATTGTTTTAAATTTTAATACTTGTCCCCTATTTTATTTACAATCCAAACACTTATAGATTCCCTGCAAATAGTGAAGTGACTTGTGGCACCGTTTGATTAGAGACTGTATACTAATCCTCTGAATATAATATTAATCCTAATTAAATATTGTAATCGTCACAGCTTTTTCTAAAATACCACTTAAATAGTTGACATTTACGTTTGTCGAACACTAATCACATATCCTGGCTGGTTAGATTATAATAACCACCTCAGAATTGATATAAAAGAACATTTGTTATTGTAGAGGAATAGATGCTAGATTTGTGTACACGTTTAATATACTACATCCAGGAAGTGCTGGATACATTGTATCGGTTGCTAATATATATTATTTTTCATTTTAATGCACCAATTTTATATTTATAAAGTGACAATATTTAAGTTCGCAAACTTGTCTCTTTATAGTTTAATTAAATATAATTGAACCCTTCAAAGAAAGATTACATTGTTGATTAATCATCTGATACTTCAACAGGAATCACTATTCATAACCTAAAGAAGGATTTATTAGTTTATAATGTGTTCATTTTTTTAGGATTAAGTTATGTATAAACATAAATATAAGAAATGAAGCCGTCCAGTCCAGGTCCTAGCTGAGGAGTTCACACATTAGATTCTCCTTACAATTTATTAGCACTAAATTATACTCCCTTCTTTTTAAGATTTCCCTTTTAATAGTTTACATTTCAAAAAATTTTAAAAATAGAAATTTTTTTATAATTTTTAAAATAACTACATTCACTATTTCTCTCCACTATACCCACTTTATACATACTCCCTACGTCCCAATTTATCTATTTGACATTTATGTTCAAATTGACTCAACTTTGATCGTAAATTAAACATCAATCTTTCATTATTTTGAAAAAACGAAGAATACGTATTAAAGTAGATTATGTGTATTTTCTTATGATATAGTTTTTATAATTATTTTTTTGATTATATACTATATGAAATTTTCAATCAAAATTTAGTCAATTTGACCGCAAAAAGTCAAACATGACAGATAAATTGGGACGAAGGGAGTATAATATTAATCGGTCACACTCTTTTATCATTTTTCTTAAACTCCGTGCCCAACACAAATGTAAATATTTGGGAGGGACGGAGGGAATATATGTAAATGAAATATTAATTTAGTATATATATATAGGGTCATGATCAAATACAAACTAAATTTAAAATAGAAATTAGGAACTAATATAAGCCATTAGATATAAAAGCATCACACCCAAATAATCTACACTCACTAACACACAATTGCAGCTTTTCTCCTCCGTTTTTAATTTGTTTTTTCCCGTCAAACCATAATTTTTTTTAAAATCAAACTTCACTGTATTTTTCTTCATATCTCAACGATCGATTTGCATAGCATATGCGTTACATTTCGAAGTAATTTTAAAAATATTATATTTGGTTTCTAGTTTCTATTTAAAAATTGGTTTCGATTGAAATAGCCCCTATATAAATGTGTAATTACTTTTTAAAAAAAAAACAAATTTTCTGATATTAAAGTTAAAATCTTTAAATTTGAACTCGAAAATCTCAATTTTGTAAATCTTTATTAAAGTTTGAATAAACTTTAAAAATGACTGCTAAATATGGAATATTATCTGATTATTTAATTTTATAATTCATTACAATTTCATTAATTATAAGTTTACTATTAAATATATAATATATATAGTCTAAATCTAAAATTACAATTAATCAATACAAAACACCTCACATAGTTTGGTTCAACACATTTTCATTGAGTTAATTATCAATTAGGTCATTTACTATATCCAAATGAGTCACTGATTATAAAAAGGAATCAAATGAGTCACTCATTTAACAATTTATATCAAAAATATCACTTCATCGTTAGTCGAAATTCTTAAAAGTATTATATATTGAGTTTCGTACATTTTTTTATGAATTACATCCAAATAAAAGATTCTGAATTCTACTATTTTAGATAATATTGTTAGATTTTTAAAATTTTATAAACTATTTATTTTTAATTTTTTGATTGTTTTATTTGATTTAAATAAAAATAAATAGTAGACAAATTTTTAAAAATCTAAAAATATTATTTAAAATACTATAACTCAAAATATTTCATTTGTATGTAATATCATTCATAAAAAATGTGTGAAACCAAATATATAATACTTTTAGAATTTCGACTAACGATTGAGTGATATTTTTGATACAAATTTTCAAATGAGTGACTCATTTGAATCCCTTTTGTAACTAGTGACTCATTTGAATCCCTTTTGTAACTAGTGACTCACTTGATACATTTAGACCAGTAAGTGGCCTATTTGATAATTAACATGTTTATTTCAATTTCATAAATGATGTTTGATTGCTAATTTTTATTAAACAAAACTCAAACTTGAAATCTTGAATTTAGATAATGGGCATAAGACATCACATTTAATTTTATTATTTCAACTTTATTAATATAGTTAAGTATACACATATTTCAAATATGATATAATATTTAATTTTTAAATAAATTTATAATTATTTTTATTTAATGTGAGTTAGTCATATTTTAATTTCTTAAAAAATATTAAATTACAATTTAATTGTATTATATTTTATCAATCATTTACATCTTTATTAATTTTTTTATAAGTTGTATAAGAACTTAATTTCAATCTATAATTTATTTTAATACATCATATTAGAAAGCAATTGAGTTTTTAATTATATTTAAAATTAAACAAATTCATTAAGACGCCGAACAAAATACTTTTTACATCATGAATTATTAATCAACCCCATAAGGACTTAATCTACGTCTTCTTCTCAACCAAACAATCACTTAATGTATTCAATTTAAAATATATAATTAATCATAAAATATAATATGTCTATGTTATTTATAAAGAAATAAACCAGACATAACCCACTTGGTTTGGTGAGGGCTAGCTAAAACCGTGTGCTGCTACAAATATATACTAAGTTTGTCTATTAGCTAGTCCTAACATGAAGTGAATGATAAAATAATGATTCTTGTTATTATCTTAAATCAGGTTTTGTGGGAAGCTCACATGCATGATAACCTAAGACACCGACCCCCTATACAAAGATAATGCTGTGAAATTCATTTCACTTTTGTCTCCTGGTCTTTGTTGTATATAACACACAAGCGTTATTCGTTCTTAGTTATTATCGGCTTATTCTTAGAAGTTAGAACCAATAAATCCTGGTGAACATGGCGCAGAGACGGTCTGTGGCAGTTATCAGTCAAGCAAGATAGTGTAGAGCAAGTTCAAGTTCAATTTGTATTGATGTGCTTTTTATAAACGACTAAACGAGCCCTCCTCTGCCATGACCATGTGTAATGCGTTAATATTTTTCAAAAAAATTAAGAATTAATTTCTTTATTTCTTAACATAATTTAATTTCTTTATTTTTTTAACGCTCTGTCATAGTTAAGATGAATAAAGAAGAAATATTAGGTATGGAGTTTCTTGAAATTAAAGGAGATCAATTTCTTAACTTCTCAAGAAATCACTGAGCTTATGAGTTTCTTGAAAATAATGAACAAGATCAATTTCTTAACTTTTTAAAAAATTACTATGGCTATGAGTTTTTTAAATATAAAGAATGAGATTAATTTCTTAACCTTTCAAGGATAAATTCACCGTGACATTTGCCTAAATTTGAACTTAGGAACTCAGTAATTTGATATAGTTAATTTTATTCATTTCAGATTTTAAATGATTGATAATAATGCATGAATTTTTAAAAGATTTTTGTTGATTTTACTCATTGGTGAATTTTGATGGAGTTGATAAAAAAAATCTTGTAGAGTCTTGCTGATTTTGTGAAGTTTTCGAGAAATCTTTCAAAATCTCGTGTATTTTAAAGAGATTTCAAATGATTAAAAATAAATTAGAAAACCCACCAAAATCAATCACATTTTCGAATATATAAAAAAATCCACGGAATTTTGAATACCATCAGATTTTTTGATGAAATTTTAAAAATCAAAATTAAATATCACCAGATTTCATTATACTTTTTTAAATTTAAATTGAATATACTCAGATTTCAAAATTTAAATTGAATATCTCTTGATTTCAAGATTCCAAAAAAAAATTTAAAATCTTGATTAAATACACCTTTTTAACTTGACGGAATACTCCATTTTTAGAGGGTCCTCGGTGAAAACAAGGCATATATCTTATGAAATGCCCACACGTTGGTGATTCATACATTCTAGTAGATAATTTTTACGAAACACGAGTCTAGATCAAAATTTTAATATTAAATAATTATTATAAAAATTTATTTTGAATTTTTATTCAAATATATTATAAATAAATTTATACGATTATTGTAATTTTTCTTTTTAATTATATATAATTTTCATTAACTCAAATTTTATTAGAATAACAAACTTATTTGTTGTTCATAAAGACATAACTAATATTTTATATGGAAACTTTAGTCAAAGTAATGAGCAATGGGAATGAGAACTCTATTCCATTTTTGTGGGTAAATTAAACCCACCATAACCCCTATTTTTCATTTCATTACCATTCTCCTACCCTCCATCCCATTCCAGATTCCGTTTACCATGATCCATCCAAACGCCACCATCTCCCATACACATACACATATCGGAATTACTGGATCTACTGCATGCACGCACAATGGACTCGCAAAGGTCATATATACACAGTAGCTTAATTTAGCCTCTATTTCCCTCCTGTTCACTATCATCTCACTAATTCCGACGGCCGATGGAATAAATTAGTTGTAAGAACACTAAAGAAATTAAATGAGACACGATGAATACAATGAACCAAAGAAAATTCTATCCCAAAACTCTCCTCACTGATGTAAAAGAAGCAAGATAACAGTTGAAGTACTGCAAACATTATCTAGTTTTTTTGCTGTTGTTCTGTACAGAAACAGAGAGAAATGAAATTTCATATCATTATGCATGTACATTATTTTAATAAATTGGAAGTATTGTATATTCCAAAAATAGTTTTCTCTGCTCTGGATTAGTTATTCTGTCAGCATGTGGGTAAGCCATTACTGTCATTCTTTGTCTTATACTGACAATGTCGTGTCTATAAAATACTCACTATCCATTCCTCTTTAATCTTCCCCCTTGACATTTTCTCTGTTTATGAGCAACAAGAATGGATAATATGGCTTCCTTATGGACTTATCAAGAGGTTGGTTCAATCTTTAGTTACCCCTCTCTTCTTTCAATGCATGTATTTATGTTTTTATTTATAGTTAAACACACTCACACACCCGCGACAAAGTTTGAACCCTGCATCCCGTAAAGGAAGCGAGAGAGTGTTTTATAAATTTGTCATATTGCATTATGCACCATTCTTTACTTGTTTTCTGTATGTTCTTTAAACTAATTACAAATATGTTTGGCAATTGGCAGAGCATTAATGAGCTAAAGCAGCAGCTCTTATACACAAGTATTGAACTTGAGTCTGTAAAAGCAGAAGCAGGCGAACAAATGAAAATTCACAAGGAATATGAGAAACAATCACTACAATTACTCAAGATGGTTATACAGGAAAGAGATGAGGCTAAACAACAGCTCCAAAAGCTACTCAACAAGATTATGGCCTGTAATTCTACAACACTGAATACTGATTTTTTGACAAGTACTGTTGTCCCACAAGTGTCCCCTGAGAGCCCCCTGGTGAAACCCATTATACCCAACTTAAGCACAACTGAATCAAACAGTTTCTCTGAACCATACACTTACCACTCTTACGATTCTTCGCCAGTCAGTTCGTTTTTCGAACCTGTCATCTCCCCAGAACTATCAAACATTAGCAGCCCTTCTGGTGATATTAGTAACAAGATGAAAATTGTCAATCAGTCCTATGTTCAAGACTATAAATGCATCAATCCAACCACTATTGTTCCTCCTTCGGGTGCTTCAAAAGCTGATCAAGTTATAGACAACCTTGTCAAAGGAAAAATTTTGCCTCAGAAGGGGAATCTCTTGCAGTCTGTGCTGCAAGCTGGACCACTTATTCAGACACTTCTCGTATCGGGTCCACTTCCTACATGGCGTAATCCTCCCCCTCTTCACATCTTTCATATGCATCCGCTGACAGGCAAAAGTCGCGATGTCCAAACGTCCACTCAAAAGCCAAAGAATCCACAATCAAACGTTGAGATGCCTCGTGATTCTTCACAAGTTACATCTAATTCTGTACTAAATTTTCAAGATGTGGCTTCAAGATCATGTTTCAGGACTGGAAGCGGAATGATATCGCCAGGACCATATGGTAATAGTTCTTTTCCAACCATCAAAAGACAAAGGTTCCTCTAAGATCACAACAAAAAAAGAGAGGAGAAATTTTAGTTTTCTTGGTTTGAACAGAACAGTTTGATTTTGATGGTGTAAATTGTATAAGGTGTTTTGGGTTTGAGTGACATAGCTTCTTAGTTGAATTGTTAATTTGTTGTGTTCATAGATAAAACTGTATTTTGACAATTAATCTATACATATTTGTATATTTCAACCAATGACAATTTACTTTAACCTTGCTGAGGATCAATTGTATTATGCGTAGTTATTTTTACTGCAAGGATGTTGACTCTTTCACCATTCAGGTTATGAATTGTAGAGTTTATAGATGACTCCATTTTATACTAATTTTAAAAACAATCTGAGCACAAAGTTGATACTTTTGTGGCCAAGTGTCAGGGATTAGTGTAATCTTCTCATAATTATTGGAATTCATATCCTCTTAACGCACAGTACCTAAATATCAGAATGGTTGACAGGAACAAGTAAAGAACAATACACCTAATGATTCAATTAAAGACCAAGTAAATGTTACCTTGTGTGGTCATTAGAAAAAATCATGTTTATTGGCAAGAGGGAAAAGAAGATGTCTGCGATGATGATCGGAAAGAAAATGATCAGAAAGACAGGTAACATGTTGTCAGTATCTGCCTTTGATATTATTAGTCCTATATCTTGATTCTTATTAGAAACATCAAAGTTCTAATCTTAGATGAATTTTTTCTTCTTCTTGATATTGACGTTGCTTGGGATCGGACTATATTATTGTCTGGCTGCACTTTGTAACAAACATATTTCCTAGCATGTCTTCAAGTGCAACTCACATTGCCCATTATGTATATAAATGCCAGGGCACTGAGGATCTGTCAGACGCAGCTTTACTGGAGCTCTATATGATACACATGATTTGATGAATCTTTGGCTTTCCATGAGGCACTTTTTAATCTTCTGTAGTGATACAACTAATCCTAGATATCCTTCATCAGAACGCTCTCTGTTAACTTGCGGACTGAAACTAGTTAGTGCTAACAAAAAGTTGGGATGAAAACTTGAATTATTCATGCAAGATCTTAATGTTTGAAATACAGTTTAGTAAACACAACATAATAATGAACACCGACATATAAATAGTGCTAACATCGCTTAGATTAGAAATCACAACTGAGATCCTGAGATGTATCTGAACTTCTGTAATCATTGCAACATGGTAACTAACATTGCTAAGGTAACATTTAGCACGTACCAATCTGTAATCTGAATGTGATGTAGCCTAATGTCCATATGTTTAAATATCACGTGTAACAAGCATCACATATTTGTAGTAAAACTCAAACGGAGGTTTCAGAAAGAAAGCAACGAACAAGTTTAACCTTGAATATTTTGCATCACATTATTGTAAAACTCAAATGGAGGTTTCAGAAAGAAAGCAACATACAGGTTTAACCTTTGAAAATTTACCCTGTAAAGGATAATAATAATAATGTTTATTCTTCCTTTCCAAAACATAAAAACAACTGAGAAACTTTCGCATATTCTCATTTGGGTGGAGGGAAAAAGACTGCTTCTGAAGCCCTTTTAGAGCGAAATTGCTTCTCTGTATCATCACCCACATTGAAAGATGCTTGTATTACTCGAGGAGACAATGCTTTCCACGCCCCATTGCTTCCCGCTAAATTTGTGAAGATGGGTCTGCAATTTTCACAATTATGATACAATTCATTACTTCTCAATCAAAGAAACCAAACCATCAGGTTCAGGAGGGTGGAAATGTTGTTTCTGTAGAGATACTTGGCATGAAGAGTAGTAACCAAAAATATATATAAAACTTACGCTGGAGTGGACATGATAGAGAACCACTCAAGGCCTTCAGGATCAGCAATCTTTGAAACCACAAAAAACCTAGGCACAATAAACAAATTCCCGGCCTCAACCCTTGTCTCCAGAACACGTTTACCGTCAATCCCAACAATCTGTGCACGGCCACTCCCACGAATGATATGAGTCACCTGGTAGGCCGAGTCACAGGAAAAACCTGGAGAGACCATAGCACCTCCATCTAACCTAACAAGATCAGCACCGAGGCCGACTTCACTAACCAAAGGCAGGTTCGTGGTGTTTAAAACCACAGACCTTCCACCATTCTTTACATCAACATTTAGTGGAGCTTCGAGACAGTTCAATACCAGTCCTTCTCGATGTTCCTCCCTAGGCTCCGTCATCTTTATACTTGAGCCAAGCTTGACAATTCCTTTACTGGTTTGATTATGAACCATCATTCGTACAACACTTTGATCCAAGTCCCATGCTCTGCCTACAAACTCGGTTGAGAAACCTGTGAAGATACCATTTGAGCCAGTCAAGAAGAAGTTGGTGAAGGTACCAACTTTGTGGCCTTTTGAAGTTTCTCCCAGGAAAAGAATTTCAAGCTCACTGTCATCTTTGTTGTACCACCATGTCACTACACCAAAGGGGAGAGCAATGGCATCCCCTGTTTTGATTGGAAGAACCTTTTCTTCTTTTGCTGGAAGAACAATGCCAGCAACTCCTTTGCCTGATGAGAGAGCAGTAGAGATCAGAATACATAATTAAATCACTTTATGACAAATCATGGATTCAATGCAAGAATTACTAGATATCTACACTGATTTTGCTTTGCATTTAATAGAGTTGTTTCACTAGTCACTCAGAGTTTCAGATTCGTCTCAAGTTCAGATACTAATCCCATAGGCCGTATCTGATTTGATTTATCTAGAGCAGTATCACAAGCTACTCATTTGAGTGTATTCAAATTCAAATATTTTAATACTCAAATATACATCCTGCAAATGATCTAATATCCATTGATTCAATATGTTTAGATATATAGTCGACAAATATTAAAATATCCGAAACACTCTGAACAAATACAAAAGACTGATATGAGTATTGCAGTGGTTTGCTGAAATTGAGGTGTCAGACACCTATATTGAAATTAAATCCTAATCAAAATGACTGATCATTTTCACCAAAACGGGGACAGCTTATCATCTTCATAATTCATCACTAGGGATCGCGATATAGTCTCTTGCTGCTAAATTATCACAACAATATAACATCTGAAGCAAAATTTAGCAACAATGAAGTTGCAGAGACAAATATGGAGATCTAACTGAAACACTTACTGTAAAAAGTCGAAAATATACACAAAATCAAGAACTATAATTACAAAAGTACAATGGTTAAAATCAAAGTGCATAACACATAGCAATTTAAAAAAGTGTATAAATATTTAGAAGCAAAAGTACATGTTGATGTACCTCGTAGAACATATGCAACCTTGGGAGAATCCGAATAATGAGGAAGCAAAAAACCATATTTTTCAAGACGAAGCTTAGCAGCACCTACATTGGCCTTCTCGAGCATGGCCAGCTCATTGGGAAACCAGCTGTAGTAATATCCTCCATCCCCTCCGAACACTTTCTTGGCAAACTTAGGTGACAAATCAATCTTTTTCTCTAACTCACCATAACAGGAACCTATTATCATACATAATATTAAAACCAAGTGACAAGGATTTGCACATACATTTAAATTTGGCTTAGACATTTCAAAAATATAAGACTAATGGCTTGTTTTGTTGGTGATTAGGGACTGAGTTTTACTAACTAAAATGATAGGAGTAGAACTGGAGATTATTGTTTCTGTTGCAAGATGAATACAACAATGACTTTGGCAACCTTTTATAGTTAATTACCCAATGATACATATGGAGTAGGAAATCCTTAAATAAGGAAAACACAATCGCATACTAATAAGTAAAAAAAACATACAATGCTAGGGATATTTTAAACGAGGAAAACACAATTTATCTTGGAGGGCGGTAATTAATTGAGATTTTAAAGGATTTTTATGGATTTTGAAAATAATGGGGTATTCAATTCAGATTTTAAATAATCTTTTAAAATCTGATGGTATTCAATGAGAATTGAAAAAACTCTTTTAAAATTTAAGAATATTCAATTTAGATTTTAAAAAGTAATCAAAATTTGATGTTATTCGATTTGGATTTTAAAAAATACATCAAAATCTGATGGTATTCAAAAATCTATGAATTTTCTTTTATTTGAAAAGGGGTGGATTTTGAGGGATTTGCTAGTATATTTTTAATATTTTGAAATCTCTCCAAATTATATGAGATTTTAATGGATTTCTAAAATCTCCACACAATCTTCAAAATTCTATAGGATTTTTGTATTAACTCCATCAAAATTCGTGAAAAATTAAAATCAACAAAAATATTTTAAAATTCATAAATTAACAATACTTTAAAATGTAAAATAAATACACCCTCCTCAATAACTACATGCTCAATAACTACATGCAATCCTTAAATAAGAATAGAACAAATTATATACTATAAGTCTGTGGCTCCATTGAGATTATTTCGATTGTACAATTCTAGATTAGTAGACAAGTGCACAAGATTATTAGACAAGTACATAGCACCCACATTATCACACCAAATATGAGCAGTTTCACTTAACTTCATATCGAGTTCATTTTTATAAAAACTTTAACTAATTAAGCTCAACACACGCATCAGTAGCGAATCGACGATCAGCATTATAGCCCGGCCACTCTTCCAAATAAAAATGGGCTCTTTCGGGTAAGGAGAAATATTAAGACATAACATAATCAATCAATCATACCCAATAATACCGCCTAGAGTGTCTGGGAAGGGTATATCATACGCAGCCTTACCCTCATTCCAAAGAATGAAGATGCTATTTTCTCAAAAGACCCCTGATTTGTGTGTGTGCACAAATATGTGTCCTAGATAAGCAATGATCCATAAACATAAGTACAGCGAGACAACGATAAACAATGATATAATACCTCAGCCCATAACCTTCTTCACATGGGACTTACCGTAAAAAATTTCGTTCATTGGTTCATTGTCGTAATTCCCTTCTATTTCTCATTTTGCACTCCTTTTGATGCCTCAAACTCAATATTTCCCTTGTAGATCACTCTCCAAACTAAATATTTGAATTACCACAAACTTGACCAAAAAAGCACACAACCATATCATGTAATTAGATGAATAACACTGATATGCGAAAAAGCGGAAGTTATGATCCTCCAATAATGTCCGTCAATGGCAGTTTCATAACTCAAGCCCACATGAACATACCCAATATTTTTCTTCTGAATGTAAAACCAAATTGCACAACATATACCAATAATACAACTTGTAGCAGGTTTCTCCAATATCTCATATACTAATGACTGACCCATTTCAACAATAACACATAAAATATATTTCTTATCAATCAAGCCCACTTAAAATGATCACAAACCCTTGTTTCAATTCTTAAACAAGATAACAGTTTAAAAGAACACAAACCCAATTTCAAGAATTCATGAATAACAGATATATAGATCTAGTGTGTATTAGTAATTTAGGTTATATAAATTGGGGGTTTTGTTTTGTGTACAACAGGAGAAACGGGGGTGGAGGCGTAGATTCCGTCGAAACCGACGATGGTCTTGTTTTTCGGCGATAAAGAGAGAGGGAGATTGAAGAATAATTAAAATATAGATTAAGACATAACATAAGATACTATTAATTCACATTCCCCAATGTATTACTATCTCCACCGCAAATTATATATTCTGCAAACAGTTACAAATTATGTAATAATACAACAAACAAAGAGCTACCAATGCACATCATCTTACCGGTACAGATCAACGTTTTGTAGTTAATTATAAGCTACAACTGTAACTAAACGGAACAATTTTGTATACTTAGCGAGACCGGTGGAAGAGGACCCAGTGGAGAATTTGCATGCAGATCATGACATCTGCCAAGCCTGGCCTAAAATAATATACTGATAATAAACAAGAATATAGCAAAATAAGACATTCAAGTGTCCAGCCTTCATTGATTAGTAATGTAATCGTTGCCTGATGTTCCTCCACTTCCAAATAGATTACTACCATACCAAACATGCATATCTATTAATTAAAATTGGTTTGCTCGCTAAATCTGAAACTTACACACTGTTACTAAACATGGTATCAGTGTTTAGACCGGCAGGAGAATTAAGGTTCGATTCCCAGTCTCCCCAACATTTTCACAATTTATTATGAACACTAAAGATAATTAATGTCCAAAAGATAAGTGCCGGTGTTCCACTATTCTACCCCATAAATGGGCTTTTGAGTGAGAGGAAATGTTAAATATATGATCATATTTAGGCATTTCTCCAACATAAGAGGTTTTAGATTAGCTGGTTACTAACACGTGATCTTATGAAATCAATTTAAAGTTGATTGAATATTTGAATCAGATGCCAACACTCAGGAAAATGTTACATCAACAACCAAATTTACTGTATTTCATGTGCTCCTGGGATTAATGCCTTCTTATTTGGCGCACATTGTTAGTATTTCATTTCTCTAATAAAATTGCAAAATTTTTTAAAGAAATAATCAATAAAACACCACAATTTATTTATTCGATTTATTCAATACTACAATTACCCAAACCCGATATTAGTACACCTTTTTCTTTTGACATCATATTATTAGTAGACATCACGGATAGAAAAATGATTAAACATCAAGTAAGTAACTAATTTTTTCAAAAAACTCAAATAAATTACTCATTATAATTTTGACTAAAATAATTATCAATTGAGTTTGATCATTCTATTAAAGTCAAAAACTGATATTAGCGCCCGCAAAGGTCGGCTCAGACTCAGTTGGTTAAAAAGGAGATAAATATCCTTTTTATCACAGGTTCGAATCCCACGGGAGGAGAATTTTGAGTCTGTCGCTTAAATGCGGTTTACCTTGATTTACGTGGTTTGTAGGCAATTACGTGAGCACGTGGTTTGCAGGCTATTACGTGAGCCTGTAGGGTTTACCCAATACACACCTGAAAGATAGCGGCTGCGGGTTACCTACGATAAAAAATGAAATTAGTCGAAATCGGAAAATGTTAACACGCAAGGATATGACTCGTTTTGAGATTAAATACGGTTATTAAAACTTTTTATTTGTCTTATGGAGTAATGACAAAATTTCATTTTAAAATTTTAAAATCTCAGAAATAATTCAAATAAGGAGAATCAAAGCCAAATTTCATCATAATTTCGTGAGTCAAATCGAAAGTTTTAGTAATAATTTTGAAGCCCAAAATCAGCTCTATCATCCTATATTATCATTTTTAAATTCTGATAACTTTAATTTTTGAATCAAACTTGTATGAGTAACATATTTCAGTTTTTTGGAGGTAGTTAACTACCTAATTCATATTTAATCCAAATAAAAAATGCAGATTGTAATATGTCGGTTAGAGGTGTACCCGGACATATAAAACCGTACATAACCCAACTTATTTAGTTCACTTTAAATATTATTTTTATTCAATTAAAGTTTAGTTTAAAGTTATTGCATTGGATCAGTTAAAATTTAGTTGGATTTGATCCAATCGAGTCGGCCATCATGCATCCAGTACAATGAAAAATTACCTTTTGCTTCAGGAACAACATTATAAATATTCTTTCCTGTATCCCTATCCATAGACGGTCCCTTTGGGGTCATCCCAACTCCCTTAAATTTTCAATTTAGTTATATATATATATATATATATATATATATATATATATTCAAATATTATAAAAATTGAAAATAACCTCCCTTAATTTTTGCAAAAAAATGATTGCACCCCACTTAATATTTTCTAATGTCAAAAATCTTTCATAGTGATAACATTTATAAATAAAAGTTATACATTTTTTATTTTAAAAAGTTATGAGTTACAAATGAAAGTAGAATTTAGGAATGGATGACCAAAAAAAGAAAGGAATAGATATTGAACGTGCATTTCTAGTTAAATCATTTTAAAACTATTAATTTTAATTTTGATAGAATTATAATGAATTTAATATGAAATTGATTTATTGTCTATCATATCTTAATTCACATAATTTTTTATCAGTTTTTGAATAAAATTCTATCCTTTAGAATTTGATCAAATACGTCTTCTAATCACTTGAAGGTCAGCTTTTTAACTATATGATTGACACAATAACCAACGTTGATTTTCAAAATTTGAATGCTATTCTTAACCTCGTTCAAAAGATGGTTGAAAAATACAAAGATCGAGGTGTAATTCGGTCCGTGCGAGTCGGGTATAATTCGAGCCGAGTTTAATTGAATCGAGCCGGCTCGTTTAGTTAAACGAGTTTAAACCTCTTCATGAACTCAACTCATTAATTTTCACGAGTCGAGTCGAGCCGACTCGATTAGCTAAATGAGTCGTTAAAACCGACTCGATCAATTTTACACTAAATCGAGTCTAAAACGCTAACCGAATCCGGTTCATTTAATTCACGAATCGAATTGAGCCGACTCGTTTAGTTAAACAAACCGAAACCTCTACCTAGACTCAAGCTTGTTTACGAAACGAGCCGAGCCTAGTAAAACGAGTTCGAGCAGGGCGAGCTCGCGAGCTGCCAGAATCGTATTACAGTCTTACACAAACATATTGAATATCCTTGGGTTTATATGTTGATAAAATTGTCAGTAATTCTAATTGTTGCAACTTGTTAGGTCTCACACACTGTAAAAGGGGGTTGAATACAGTGTTTATCACAATCAAATCGAATATAAGAACACAAGCAACAGAAAACAGATTTTATTCAACACAATAAACTTTGTTACAATATGGAATTGTCCTCTCTCAGTGATGAACAAATTATCACGAGAGTTGCTAGGGTTACAATGAATAATAACTTCGATTATGATAACACATATAGTGTAAACCCTATGTCTGTGTTTATATACTACACACTTACAAGATAAATTCTAATTGATATGGAATATAATTCTGCTTCCTAAAATATATCAACTAGTTATCTTTTCTTCCAAGTATTCTATTCTTCATAGAATTCCTTCTTCATGCATATCTCTTCTTGCGTTTGTCTTGATCTTCTTTTCTTTCAATCAGTCGCCTTCTTTATCTGAAAGTCTCCTTAAGTCCTAATATTATCTCCTGATAAATATCTCCTGATAACTTAAGTTCTGACAACTTAAGTTCTGATATCTTAAGTTCTGACTTCAGTATAAGTACTGATTTCCAGTTAAGTACTAATTTGCCCTGTTAAGTAAGATCTGAAAACTAAACACAAATCATATTAGTCATGACATTATCAAATATATCTAACAATCTCCCCCAACTTATAAATTAGCATAATATACAAGTTTAACAGATATTTGATGATGTCAAAAACATTAAGTACAAATGCATAAAAATTTGACTAGATAACTATAATTTACAGTCCTTGTAGCTTTACCATCCGCAAGGTCTGATAACAGCTTCAGCCTGTATACACATCAGAATTTAAGCAGTTGTAGATCTTTGACTTGGCTTCAATTACTGATCTCTTTGATATCGGAAGTTGTTCTGAGATAGTTCTTTAACAAACATCTCTCAGCATATTCAAGTTCATTAACCATCCTCCTTTTAGCATTCTTCAATTTAACTGTATCTTCACCAATTTGAAAGATAGCAACCCTGAGATCATTTATTCTAGCTTTCCTTATATCCTGATCTAGTCTGATTAAATATGTCTTGTCAGACTCAAGATTGAATTCCACAGCCTTATAACCCATAAAAGTAGTTATAATCTTAGCAGAGTTAGGCTTCATCTCGACAATATCACCTTTGTGATCTCCGTACTTGGGACAATATGTACTGTCAGACTTTACAGAGTAAAGCTTCTTCGGTCTTTGAATTTGAGTCTTCAAATAATTTGCAGCATTATCTGTTAATCTGTTCTTCACTTGAAGAACAGAGTAAGACTAGCATCTTCATCAGATATTTCTTCATCCATGAATGGCACATAAACCTTTACAGGTTCATCAACTTTTTCTTTGCCCTTGGACCTTGGATCTATCTCCACTTGTGATTTGACTTTAATTGCCTCGGGATTTTTCCTTTCTTTTATCACAATGCCTTTAGCCTTAGGAAGTTTCTTTTCAACAACAGAAGCTTTAGATTTGGAGTTGACTTTTTCTAACTTAAGTCTAGCTTCTTCTTCCTTTAGACTCTCAAAGTCCATTCCTGGATTTTCTTTCAGAAATAACTGTCTTGAAATTTCCTCATCAAGTTCCAGATGTTCATCAGAACTTATCCTTTTACCAGTATCAGAACTTATTCTTCTCCCAGTATCAGAACTTGTTCTTTGACTTGTAGTTCCAGCTTTGCTTGATGAAAAACCTTTACCTTGACCATTACCTCCACCCATTCCAGAGTTTCCCTGGTCATCTTTTCCATCATCCTTTCCCTTCGGTGTCTTAACAGTTTTGCATTTGGACTTAATTACTTTCTCCCCCTTTTTGGCATCACTCATCAGCAGGTAAAAGAAGAAAGACAAGCAATTCCACTGAGGATTGGATCTCATTGAGTTGATTTTGATGAGAAGCTTGATTCTTCAGAATTTCATCAATCTGTGCCTGTTGCTTCTCCTGAGTTTTCTCAATGTACTCAATTCTGTCAAAGGTAGGTTTGAAAAACCTTTTCTTGTCCAGCTTGACAAGCATATCCTGCTGATTTAAGGATTCTTGAATCTTGTCTACCTTTGCCTGAGTTACAGATTGTTGACCTTGAAG
This sequence comes from Apium graveolens, assembly GCF_009905375.1. NCBI lineage: Eukaryota > Viridiplantae > Streptophyta > Magnoliopsida > Apiales > Apiaceae > Apium > Apium graveolens. Next base: position 45,894 of record NW_027419391.1, read on the forward strand.
GTGCCTTGTACTTAGTGCAGTAATTCTGAGCTGTGTCTTGAAATCATCATTGACTAACATCTCATCAGCTTTAGCCAAGTGCTCAGTAAGTATATTTGAAGTAGGAACAAAATCAACTTTGTTCCATTCCTTAGTCCACTCACTTCCTCTAGGAGTTTCACTCCAAGGTACTGGTGCATCTTCTCTAACAAACTTCTTAATTAATTCAGCTTTGTTTGAAACTTGTTGAGGTGCATATCCTGATGGACCAGCTGCATCAGCATCTACATTGGCAGCAGCTTCATCAGTAAGTTCAGCATTAGCAGCATCAGAACTTATAGAATCAACATCATCAACATCCTATGATAAAAGAATAGTATGAGAGGCTATTGAGGCTTCAACATCATCCTCTAAGTGCTAATCTCCAACGAAGTTCTGATCAATAACCAAACCTTGATGCCCACCTAAAATCTGATTTTCATCATCCAGATTCAGAATTGGTGTAGTAGGAATATCTTCATTAAAATCAGCATCTAGAATTGGTGTTGTTGATGGAGTGATTTGAGTTGGTGGAGCTTCCAAGTACAAAACCTCAGGCACAATCAAGTTATGAATATCAATCTCAGCACTTGTACCTAGGTCATCAGTATGTAATTGTTCAATTATAGGTGACACAAGAGGAGTGGACACTCTGTCTTGAGCAGTTTCTGGTTGTGCTGAAGGAAGTGATTCAATAATAATTGGTTCTGTTGGGATCATAGATTCCTGACCCCCTTCCTTAGCTGCTTCCTCATCTTCTGATTCCGACTCAACTGTGTCCCTGTGAGCTCTTTGCTTTTTCATTTTCTTCAAAGGTGGAGACACTGTAGGAGCTTTATCATCAGGATTTAGCTTTCTAAGCCTTTTGAGAGGCCCAGTTACAACAGATTCAGATATGGGAACCTGTTCCTCGTTGTCTGACTCATCTCTCAGAACAAGTTTCCTTCTCTTCTATTGAGTCTGAGGTACTGTCTTAGTCCTCTTGGGTTTGGAAGATGAAGACTTCACAGGATGTGCTCAAGGTTGAGATGACTGTGATGGTTTGAAATATGTCCTAATTGAGGGTTGAGTAGGTTGAGGTTGAGAAGTTGAAGAGTGATAATCAAAGAAAAAACTCCATTCTTTCCTGATATTTGCTCTTTTCAGTTGTCCAAGCTTTCAAAAACTTTTCTCATAACCCAAACTGACCATAAGCTGCTGTAGAACAGGGTCCTCCACTGTTGAGAATGTACAGCCTTCTGGTAAGTGGAGAGCTTTGCGAACTGCCCCAGGTGTAACTACATGTTCAACATCATTTACTTCAAATAAGATGCTTGGAGTACCAGTAGCACCACCATCATCAAAAATCCCAGTCCGCCAAAACATCAGTACTTGTTGGCTTGAAATGGTTTGAGGTTGCGTCAAAGCATACCCAATCTCACTATTTGCTAAGAAATCTTGCACAAAGTGCAAATCTGATGGAGCTTCAGCCTTGTTCAAGATTGCAGCATAGTTATTTGGTACAAACTTGGCTCCATCAATAATTAAATCGTTGGACGCCATCAGAAATAAGCGAGAAACTTGTCTGCCTGAAAGGTGTTTGATGAAATGTCTGTATAGTGAACCGTCAGAAAATGTGAGAGAATAAGAAAAGAGAGAGAGTGAAATAGAATAAAAATATGAATAAAAGATTTGAAAATCGTTTATCTATTTTACTTAGACAACCCACGTTACAGCAGTTAATGAGGAGTGGAATAGACCATTACACCTGTCAAACATGTAGCAGTTAAGGCAAAAGTTAACGGGCACGGTAAATAAGCAATTATGACTTTGCACGTTCAGTTTTAAAAAAAAAATTGTTCCCACTAAATAAATGATTATTACTGCTTTATCTCACATAAACCAATATTCAAAAAAAATATATGACCGTTGAGGTAATGACCAAAAATAAACCAAGTAAATAAATACTGCCACGTCAGCATCAGAACTTGATTATTACCAGAATTTAAAAGTCATCAGAATATGGCTTCTTAACTCAAAAAGTGAATGTTTATTCCTGTAATTCTTCACACAAATACTGATATGGGTACATCAGAACTTAATCATCAGAACTTGTCCTCAGAATTTATGTAACTAACACTTAAACTGTTCATCCAAAATAACATTTATCACCACAGTAATTTTCATCATTCATATGGAGTGTATGTGTGTGCATTAAGCTAAATATCAGACAAAGAGTAAAGTCTGATTCACTTCAGTACATCTTAGAACTAAGGCATAACTAAGAACTTTGATTAAAATATGTCATTATTTTGAAGTCTACTATAGAATGAGTTCATGCATGAGTCTACCTTAACTGTTTTGTGCTCATTTTATGCATCTTTTAAAATTCATTTTTACAGTGGCTTCTCAGTGTAAGTGAGTCACAACTGCTTATCAGAATTTATGCTATTATCAGAGTATTTCTCCAGTAATCAGAGAATGTGAAAAATCACCAAGAAAACTTTATTTTGCTTTTCTAATGCCTATTACTTAATACAGCAATGCACTTGGGTCTTCCCTTCCACATTTTTTATTCTAGATCTCAAAGGAGTACCTGATTTTTATTTTTTTTCTTTTCTTTTGATAAGTGAGGCTTATCAGCACTTAGTACATCTATCATATTTACTAACATCAGAACTTAACAGATAAGAAGCACTATTCTAGTTTTTGACTTAGTAATAAGATACACAAAGTAAACTTCAACTAAGCTCAATATTAAAATTTGCTTGTGTTAAAAGATTTCCACATAAACAATTACTTCAGACATGGGATCTTTAGTATATTAAAGACTACTAGTTCAATATCTAGCACAATTATCCTCATTGGATTGAATAGTCACAGAAATATTCATATCACTATCAAAGTTTAGAAATTCACATCAGACAACAATCAACATTTAAGCAAATTTTCAATTTAGGCACAGAATTCACAAAGATAGTAATATCTGTAAATACTGATCATAAAGTCTGATGTATCAGAACATAAACTAAGCAGATTTAGAAAAAGAACCTGAAACCATTCCAAGTTCATTTACCAATCTTGTAAAGGTTGCTTCACATAGTGGTTTTGTGAAGATATCTGCTAGTTGTTGATCTGTTGGAACAAAATACAATTCCACTGTACCTTCATCCACATGTTCCCTTATGAAGTGGTACCTAATGCTGATGTGCTTTGTCATTGAGTGTTGAACTTGATTACCTGTCATAGCAATAGCACTTTGATTATCACAGTAAATAGGGATTTTAGAATATGTTAACCCATAATCCAGCAACTGATTCTTCATCCAAAGAATCTGTGCATAAAAGCTTCCTGTAGCTATGTACTCTGCTTCTACAGTTGATGTGGAAATTGACTTCTGTTTCTTGCTAAACCAAGAAACTAATCTGCCTCCAAGAAATTGGCAGCTTCCACTTGTGCTTTTCCTGTCAATTCTGCATCCTGCAAAATCTGCATCTGAGTAACCTATTAGCTTAAAGTCTAATTCTCTAGGATACCACAATCCCAGATCAGCTGTACCCTTAAGGTACTGAAAAATTCTTTTCACAACTGTTAAGTGAGGTTCTCTTGGATCTGCTTCAAATCTTGCACAAAGACAGATAACATACATTATATCAGGTCTACTTGCAGTTAGATAGAGTAGTGAGCCAATCATACCTCTGTAATCAGTAATATCTACTGATGTACCAGTATCCTTATCCAATTTTGTTGCAGTGACCATAAGAGTGGATGCACTTGAACAATCTTGCATTCCAAATTTCTTCAACAAATTTCTGGTGTACTTAGATTGATAAATAAAAGTTCCTTCTTCATTCTGCTTGACTTGAAGGCCCAGAAAATAGCTAAGTTCTCCCATCATACTCATTTGATATCTTGACTGCATTAGCTTGGCAAACCTTTTACAAAGTCTGTCATTTGTAGAACCAAAAATGATATCATCAACATATATCTGCACCAAAAGTAAGTCCTTTCCATGGTTGAGATAAAACAGTGTTTTGTAAATAGTCCCTCTGTTAAATCCACTTTCCAGAAGAAACTGAGCTAATGTCTCATACCATGCTCTTGGAGCTTGCTTAAGGCCATAAAGTGCTTTGTCAAGTCTGTAGACATGATTAGGAAATTTTGAATCTACAAAACCTGAAGGTTGTTCAACATATACTTTTTCTTCCAATTCTCCATTAAGAAAAATACTTTTTACATCCATTTGAAAGATTGTAAACCTTTTTTGAGCAGCATAAGCCAAAAATATCCTTATGGCTTCCAATCTAGCAACTGGTGCAAATGTTTTATCATAATCAATTCCCTCCTGTTGAGAATATCATTTTGCAACCAGCCTTGCTTTATTCCTTGCAATTATGCCATCACTATCAGTTTTGTTTCTGAACACCCACTTTGTACCAACAACAGATCTGTTCTTTGGTCTTTGTGCTATGGTCCAGACTTTATTTCTTTCAAATTCATTTAACTTTTCCTGCATTGCTTGCACCCAATCAGCATCTTAAAGAGCTTCTTCCACTTTCTGTGGTTCAGTCTGAGAAAGAAAAGAATGATAGAGACATTCATTTGATGTAGTTGTTCTAGTTCTGACACATGCATCAGGATTTCCAATAATTAAGTCAGGTGTATATGCTTTAGTCCACTTCCTTGCAGATGGAATGTTTTTTCTAGAACTGGATGCTCCCCCATGATCCATGATGTCTTCATCAACCTTTTCTAATGTTCCCCATGAAATTATGCTCTCTGAGTTGGATCCTTCGAAATTGGAGTTCCCAGAATTATCAGAACTTGACCCATCAGAACTTGATGAATCAAAACTTGAAGAGCCAGTTGTAGGTTCTGATGCTTCTTGAGATGTGGTTGTATCTTCAGTATGCTCCCCCTGCACAGGTGCATCTTCCTTTGGCGTAGTCACCACAGTTTCAATAACATCAGAGTTTAATCCATCAGAGTTTGCAGTATCAGGATTTAGACTGTCAGGATTTAGACTGTCTGGATTTACAATATCAGAATTTAAAATTTCATTCTCAAATCTCAGCTGATCATGATCATTGAAATCTTCAAGTCCTGTAATCTTCTTATCATCAAAAGAGACATTGATAGAATCCATGACAACCCTTGTTCTTAAATTGTAGACTCTGAAGGCTTTTGTGGAAAATGGATATCCAACAAAAATTTCTTCATCAGTTTTCAGATCAAATTTGGATATATGTTCAGGATGAGTCTTAAAAACAAAACACTTGCATCCAAATACATGAAAATACTTCAGATTTGGCTTCTTTTTCTTCACCATCTCATATGGTGTTTTTCCATGCTTGTTAATGAGTGTTGCATTTTGAGTAAAACAAGCAGTCTGCACAGCTTCAGCCCAAAAATAGGTTGGTAACTTTGCCTCATCAAGCATAGTTTGTGCAGCTTCAATGAGAGTTCTATTCTTTCTTTCAACAACTCCATTTTGCTGTGGAGTTCCAGGAGCAGAGAATTCCTGCTTGATTTATTGGTCTTTGCAGAACTCTTCCATAATCAAATTCTTGAACTCAGTGCCATTATCACTTCTTATGATTTTCACAGAGTCTTTAACCACTTTATCCAGTTGTTTGACATGATCAATCAAGATAGATGCAGTTTCACTTTTTGTGTGCAAGACATACACCCATGTGTATCTGGTGAACTCATCCACAATGACCATAACATATTTCTTCTTTGCAATAGACATGACATTCACTGGACCAAATAGATCAATATGTAGTAGGTGATAAGGCTCAAGAATTGAAGATTCAGTTTTGCTCTTGAATGAAGATTTTCTTTGTTTTGCCTTTTGACAGGAATCACAAAGGCCATCAGAAGTAAATACTGATTTTGGCAAACCTCTCACAAGATCTTTCTTGACTAGTTCATTTATATTGTTGAAATTTAAATGAGAGAGTTTCTTGTGCCAATTCCAGCTTTCTTCAATTGATGCTCTACTTAAAAGACTGATTGCAGAACCATCAGTACTTGTTGAAAGCTTGGCTTCATAAATGTTACCATGCCTGTATCCTTTCAGAACAACTTTGCCTGTAGATTTGCTTACAACTTCACAGTGTTCTTCAAAGAAATCCACATGATAACCTCTGTCACAGATTGACTAACACTCAGCAAATTGTGTTTAAATCCTGAGACTAGAGCTACTTTTTTAATGATGACATTCCCCAGATTGATATTTCCATATCCCAAAGTTTTTCCCATGTTGCCATCTCCATAAGAAACACTTGGGTCAGCTTTCTCCACAAAGTCTGATAGCAGGGCTTTATTTCCAGTCATATGTCCTGAATATCCACTGTCCAGAACTAAGATGTTTTTCTATTGCCCTGCAATCACAAAGACCACTAATGGTTAGTTTTAAGGACCCAGACTTGCTTGGATCCTTTGGCCTTATTAAGTTTGTTAACATTTGCAGCGGATTTAGCATTAGAGTTTATGTTAATATTTTTCTTATCAGCATTTACACTATCAGACTTTGCATTAGAACTTATACTAGAAGGAATAATACTAACTTTCTTTAAATAAGGTTTTATTTGATAACAATCATAGTACAAACTATGATATTCCTTACAAGTATAAATGGAATGCCATAAACTACCACAATGAAAACAAGGATTTTGTGGCCTATATCTAACAGACTGACTCTTAACTCCTGACTTTGAAGGTAAGGAGTTTATGTTCTTATTTTTCCTGCAAAAAGAAGCCAGATGGTTAGAATTTCCACATTTATAACATTTCTTTCTAGGAGCATTAGGAACAGGCTTATAATCATTACTTTTATTCACACCTTCCTTTCCATTCCTATTTTTCCTAGGGAGCTTTACCTTGTTTACATTCTTAACATCTTTCAGCTTATACTTAAGCTGCTTCTTTATCATTAAGCCTATGTTAACTTCAGTTGACTTATCCTGTTTTGGTTTGTCAGAAGTTAATTTCTCTTTAACTTCTGATTTATCAATATCAGACTTTACAGCTACAAACTTAACATGATTTACCTTTGGCTTTTGTTTAACAACTATAGGCTCAATTTCCACAGTTCCCTTATCATTCTTATCATATCCATAACCTAAGTCTTCTTTCCAGTTTCCACTACTTAACAAATTCTGAGTTGTTCTGCCAGAGTTAGTCCAAGTCCTGATAATCTCTCTTTCATTTTCTAACTCAATATTTAGATATTCATTTATTTTAAGTACTTCATCCCTAACATAAAAGGCATCATCTCTATCTTTCTGAGTTTGATGGAACATAACTAACTCTTTTTCTAAGAAATCATTTCTTTTTTTAAAAGCAAGATTTTCATTTTCATTTTCTGATGCTCCCCCTGAAACTATGCTCTCTGAGTTGTATTCTTCAGAATTTATATTTTTAGCACTATCAGAACTTGGCTTATCAGAACTTGACGAATCAGAACTTGAAGATCCAGACGTATGTTCTGATGTTTCTTGAGATGTGGTAAGATCTTGAGTATGCTCCCCCTGCACAGGTGCATCTTCCTTTGGCGTAGTCACCACAGTTTCAATAACATCAGAGTTTAATCCATCAGAATTTACAGTATTAGGACTTAGACTGTCAGGATTTTCAGTATCAGAATTTGAGTCTTCATTTTCAAATCTCAGCTGATCATGGTCAATAAAATCTTCAAGACCAGTAATCTTCTTGTCATCAAAGGAGACATTGATAGATTCCATGACCACTTTTGTTCTCAAATTATAGACTCTGAAGGCTTTTGTGGAAAGTGGATATCCAACAAAGATTCCTTCATCAGCTTTTAGATCAAACTTGGATAGCTGTTCAGGATGAGTCTTGAGAACAAAACACTTGCATCCAAATACATGAAAGTACTTCAGATTTGGCTTCTTTTTCTTCACCATCTCATATGGTGTTTTTCCTTGCTTGTTAATGAGTGTTACATTTTGAGTAAAACAGGCAGTCTACACAGCTTCAGCCCAGAAATAGTTTGGAAGCTTTGCTTCTTCAAGCATTGTACGTGCAGCTTCAATGAGAGTTCTATTCTTCCTTTCAACAACTCCATTTTACTGTGGAGTTCCAGGAGCATAAAATTCCTGCTTTATTCCATGGTTTTTTCAGAACTCTTCCATGATCAAATTCTTGAACTCAGTGCCATTATCACTCCTTAAGGTTTTCACATAATCTTTGACCAATTTATCCAGATGTTTGACATGATCAATCAAGATAGATGCAGTTTCACTTTTTGTGTGCAAGAAATACACCCATATGTAACCAGTGAACTCATCCACTATGACCAATGCATATTTCTTCTTTGCAATAGACATGACATTTACTGGACCAAATAGATCAACATGTAGTAGATGATAAGGCTCAAGAATTGATGATTCAGTCTTGCTCTTGAATGAAGATTTTCTTTGTTTGGCCTTCTGACAAGAATCACAAAGGCCATCAGGAGTAAATACTGACTTTGGCAGTCCTCTCACAAGTTCTTTCTTGACCAGTTCATTTATATTGTTGAAATTTAAATGAGAGAGTTTCTTGTGCCAATTCCAGCTTTCTTCAATTAATGCTCTACTCATCAGACAGATTGCAGAACCATCAGTACTTGTTGAAAGCTTAGCTTCATAAATGTTACCACGCCTGTATCCTTTCAGAATAACTTTGCCTTTAGATTTACTCACAACTTCACAGTGTTCTTCAAAGAAATCAACATGATAACCTCTGTCACATATTTGACTTATACTCAGCAGATTGTGTTTAAGTCCTGAGACCAGAGCTACTTCTTTAATGATGACATTCCCAAGATTGATATTGCCATATCCCAATATTTTTCCAATGTTGCCATCTCCATAAGAAATACTTGGGCCAGCTTTCTCCACAAAGTCTGATAGCAGGGCCTTATTTTCAGTCATATGTCCTGAACATCCACTGTCCAGAACTAGAATATTTTTCCTGTTGCCCTGCAATCACAAAGACCACTAATGATTAGTTTTAAGGACCCAGACTTGCTTGGATCCTTTGGCCTTATCAAGTTTGTTAACATTTGCAGCGGATTTAGCATTAGAGTTTATGTTAACATTTTTCTTATCAGAATTTACACTATCAGACTTTGTCTCAGAATTTACACTAGAAGGAACAATGGAAACTTTCTTCAAAGAAGGTTTTATTTGATAATAATCATAGTACAAACTATGATATTCCTTACAAGTATAAATGGAATGCCATAAACTACCACAATGAAAACAAGGATTTTGTGGTTTATATCTAACGGGCTGACTCTTAACTCCTGATTTTGAAGGTAAGGAGTTAATGTTCTTATTCTTCCTGCAAAAAGAAGCCAGATGGTTAGAACTTCCACAGTTATGACATATTTTCCTAGGAGCATTAAGAACAGGTTTATAATCATTGCTTTTATTCACACCTTCCTTTCCATTCCTATTTTTCCTAGGTGATTTTACCTTGTTTACATTCTTAACATCTTTCAGCTTATGCTTAAGCTGCTTCTTAGTCATTAAGCCTATGTTTACTTCAGCTATCTTTTCCTGTTTTAGTTTGTCAGAAGTTAATCCCTCTCTAACTTCTGATTTATCATTATCAGACTTTTCAGTTACAAACTTAACAGGTTTTAACTTTGGCTTTTGCTTAACAACAGGCTTAATTTCTACAGTTCCTTTATCATTCTTATCCTCTCCATAACCTAAGCCCTCTTTCCAATTTTCACTACTTAGCAAATTTTGAGTTGTTCTGCCAGAGTTAGTCCAAGTCCTGATTATCTCTCTTTCCTTTTCTAACTCAGTTTTTAGAGATTCATTCATTTTTAGCACTCCATCCCTAACATAAAGAGCATCATCTCTATCCTTCTGAGTTTGATGGAACATAACTAACTCTTTTTCTAAGAAATCATTTCTTTTCTTAAAAGCAAGATTTTCAGAAGTTAATCTTTCACATGTTAAAGTTTGATCTTTATAACTAATGAACATGGTTTTAAGATATCTTCTCAACTCAGTAATATCATCAGTATGGAAGGCATAAGTAGTTTGAGGTACCTTTAACTCAAAATTATCAGAACTGCTATCAGCATTTGCCATCAAGGCATAGTTCACCTCACTTTCAGAATCTGAAGTGTCTGCCCAGCTTTTCTTCTTTGTGACAAGAGCATTGCCTTTGTCACTCTTCACTTTCTTGTAATCAGGAGATATGTGGCCTTTCTCACCACAGTTGTAGCACTTGACATTTGAGTAATCTCCTCTGTCAGACTTTCCTCCTTTGCCTTCAGATTTTCTGAAACCCTTCTTATCAGAACTTGCACCTTTCCTGGAAAACTTCTTTCCCTTTCTGAATTTCTTGTATGCAATCCTTGTGATTCCTTTCACCATAAGAGCACACAGCTTCATCATCTCTTCATCAGCATCTATCTCAGGTAAGCTTTCAGTTTCTGAGTCATCATCACTATCAGAACTTGATGACTCAGTATCAGACTTTGTGATGAGAGCTTTTCCTTTGCCTTTTCTTGAGGCAGCTGCTTTGGGGGATTCCTCCTCAGCCTTTAGAGCAACTGTCCTTGACTTTCTTCCATTCCTCTTGCTTCTTTGTTCCATCTCAAGTTCATGAGTCTTGATCATCCCATAAATTTCATCAAGAGTTGTTTCTTCAAGATTATAGTTGTCTCTTATAGTGGTGGCCTTCAAATCCCAACTTTCAGGAAGAGCTAACAGGAATTTAAGGTTTGAATCTTCAAGATCATATTCCTTGTCAACTAGTGATAAATCATTCAAGAATTTGACAAATCTGTCATATAAACCAGTCAATGACTCATCAGGTTTTGAGTCAAAGTGCTCATACTCTTGAGTGAGTATAGTCTTCCTGTTCTTCTTAATTGAATCAGTTCCCTGGCATCTTGTCTCCAAGGCATCCCATATCTCCTTTGCAGTATTGCAGTTAATTACCCTGTTTGACATGACATTATCAATGGCACTATGCAGCAAGTGTCGTACCTTAGCATCCTTAGCAATCGATGAGATATCTTCAGCAGTGTAATCACTCTTCTCCTTTGGTACATACTTTGTTGGTTCACCTGCAACTACAACAGAGAGTTTGGTTGGCTTGTGTGGTCCTTCATTGATTATGTCAAGGTATTCTGGATCCGTAGCTTCCAGAAACATAGACATCCTCACCTTCCACATGGGATATTCAGATGGTTTCAGTATGGGAACTCTAATAGTCTCACATCGATTATGGATTTGAGTCTTTGGAGGTTCTTCAGTTTTGGTGGGCTTGGTTGGAGTTTGTTCATCTTCAGACATGATTGTTTTTGGATCTTAAATTGTTTGTGTTTTAACAGATCTGCTCTGATACCACTTGTTAGGTCTCACACACTGTAGAAGGGGGTTGAATACAGTGTTTATCACAATCAAATCGAATATAAGAACACAAGTAACCGAAAACATATTTTATTCAACACAATAAACTATGTTACCATATGGAACTGTCCTCTCCCAGTGATGAACAAATTATCACGAGAGCTGCTAGGGTTACAATGAATAATAACTTTGATTATGATAACACATATAGTGTAAACCCTATGTCTGTGTTAATATACTACACAGTTACAAGATAAATTCTAATTGATATGGAATATAATTCTGCTTCCTAAAATATATCAACTAGTTATCTTTTCTTCCAAGTATTCTATTCTTCATAGAATTCCTTCTTCATGCATATCTCTTCTTGTGTTTGTCTTGATCTTCTTTCCTTTCAATCAGCCGCCTTCTTTATCTGAAAGTCTCATAAAGTCCTGATATTATTTCTTGATAAATATCTCCTGATAACTTAAGTTCTGACAACTTAAGTTCTTACTTCAGTATAAGTACTGATTTCCAGTTAAGTACTGATTTGCCCTGTTAAGTAAGATCTGAAAACTAAACACAAATCATATTAGTCAAGACATTATCAAATATATCTAACACAACTGCAACAATTAAGAGAAAAATTAACAATGTAAAATAAAAATTCTTATAATGATCTTATTATCATTGATATTATCGTTGTTATTTACGCTATTCCCTTCATGATTCACAAGACAAAATTTTGAGAAAAAAAGAACCTGATAAAAAGAAAAATTAAGTATAATGTATTCTATATAAGACTTTTTATTATCGTAGGTAACCCGCAACCGCTACCATTTGGGTGAGCACTGAGTAAATCATACGGGTTTACGCAATAGCCTGCAAATCACGTGAATTAAGATAAACCACATTTAAGCGACATGCTCTGGTCAGAAGACATAATCATAAATTCTCCTCCCGTGAAATTTGAACATGTGATCAAAAGGATAATTATTCTCTCTTTAAGCAACTGAGCCAACCGAATACGCGAAACTTAATAGTGATATAACCGGATACTATTAAGTTTGGGTAAATATAAACTTTGCACTAAACTTAATACAAACAGGGGTGAGGATGGGTTTAAAATGGATAGGTTATACGCGAAACTTTAACACAACCCATATATTTTAATTTTAATAACTTTTGATTCAATTAAAGTTCGGGTTGAAATATTTCAAATTACTGTATGTTACAGTCGATTTCGTAAGTTAAGTTGAGTTTTGATACTCTCAAACAACCCTAATGATAACTAGTAATTTTGCCCGTGCTCCGCATACGGGAATCTCTTGCAATATACAAAAATATGTTAATAATATTTTTTCGTAAGTTTAAAAGTATTTTAAAAAAATAAAAATGTATGTTGTTGTAAAAAATATAGAGAAATTAATGCAACATTTGTTTGTTAAAACTTATATTCCAAAAATATTTCATTGCGTAATTGTAGTATATATAATCATACAATATTTGGAATGTAGTAGAATACACGATGCTATTGAAGTTTCTTTTAACTCCTTGTTTTCTTAAAGAGTCATTTTTCCAAAAAAAATATCGATGTTAGTATATCTTATGTTTAAGAGGCTTATTAAGCCGGTAAGTACTTATCGATAAGTATTTGTTGATCCAGTTTATCAATATATATCTAATTCTTGAAGTAATCCATCCCTCCAAATTACCAACTATACCCTTAGTTAATCCTTAACAAAGTTAATTTTCATTATAGTAAAGGTCATTAATGTCATTTTCACATTTATTTTTCCACTCCATTACTCCACTTATTCTCTCTTTTCCAATTATTATATTACCCTAAATTCATTCTCTCTCTTCTTCATTTTTATTTATCCTCCACTCATTCTCTCTCTTCTTCATTTCCTATATCCACTTTATCACTTCTTAATTATTTACATCCATTTATTCTCATTATCATCTATTTTTTATTTATCCACATACCAACCATTAATGGTATTTTTTAATCATTTTTCGGTAACTTTTTATTATCCTTTAAATGAATTTAACTATTGCTCAATGGATTAATGGTATGCCGAAACGTCGAGTATAACATGCTCATTACTTCCAAGAGCTCTTATCAATTGATTTAACCTTTAAAAATTTCTTATAAATAAATTTATTTATTTATTTATTTATTCAAGACTAACGTTCTTATTGAAAACTCTAAGAGACAAATATCATAAACATGTAAATATACAAATATAAGATATGTGTGTGTATGTATTGCACGATTACTTAAATATTATTCAAATATGATATGTATAAGTGTATAATATTAGAATATGAATATTTATTAAAATTAATCTAAATATTTTAATTAATAAATTGGTTATATTATGTAAAAATTAATTATTAAAAAATAATTTTAACAAATACAATCAAATATAATCACAGAGTATGTGTAATACAGGTATAATGCTTGTAAGTTAAATTTGTAACTTATAATATAAGCTGATAAGCTGAATGTGATCAATGACGTAATTTTTCTCAACTTATTTTAATTTTTCGTTTTTTATTAACTTTAATTTTAAAATATATATTTATAAGTATTATTTAAATTCAAAATTCATGAATTAAGATTATTATATTTAAAAATTATTTATTTTAGTTTATTTAGATAAACAAATTTCGACTTTTAAATAATATTATCCAAACACTTATCTATACTATACTGTTATAAGCAAAACATGGTTTCGTTTGTTCGGTTGGTTAACATAATCCTAAAAAGTTTGTTAACACTTTCCAAAACAAAATTTAAATAAATATGATTTGCTTAAAAAATTAAATCATGTATCTAATATAACTATAAACACTATGAATTATTATCTAACATAATCTCTAATCGCACGCAACTTCTTTCTTACCGGGGAATAAAACACTTCTAAAATTAATTTTTAATAAATTAAATAATAATATAACAAAATAATTAATAAATCAAGAAAAAATTAAAATAAAAAATAATACCAAATCATCCACATAAACCATTGTTATAAACCATTGTTATTCAAGACTCACACTTTTCTATAGGCTTTCCACCCGTGCAACGAAACGTACTTTAGATTGCAGTAGGACTTTTTAACATTTTATCTATCTAAATTTTTAATCTTTCAATAATATAATACATACAAAATATTACGTAAATATTTTAAATTAATTAATCTCAATAATATATAATTATTATCTTTTATAATTTATTTTTATACTATAATAAAATAATAAAATTACAAATATTATAATCATCCAGTGCATCATAAATTATCTACTTATCACTTACAAATCACTTATTTATTTTAAGTGATAAATTACGAATTTTAAAATTTCTCAAACAGACACTTATTCTAGCATCAAGTATTCAAGCATCAGTTATTTATGCTAACAATATCAATTTCCGCGTTGTTCGTTAAATGTAATGATGAAAGACTTGGCTTTGTAATAGATATCAACCACTTGTGTCTTCGTAAAAACAGTAATTCATGAGCTAAACTTTTTGATTAAAATACCATGGAAATAAGTCTATGGGACTTGCTGATCCAAGTCCTCTCACCTTCAGCTTAGACTTGTATATTGCCACAGTGTTTCACATGAGTAACAGATTAAAAGTAATTGCATAGTTTCTTTTCGTTAACAAACTTTAAATGTTTTCTTTGTTGCAAGTTGTAACTTGCTCTAAATTCCTAGCCAAGGCATAGTCATGATGGGCAAGAAGCTGCCACAACTCACCATCAATCCCACAACTAATACGAAAAAGATCATATCCAACCTTGTTTGTTGTTAGTCCATCTTAAACACTTAGATTTGAAGTTGTTTCCTGAACATCTGACTCCATGGTAGTTTCAACTTCCATGACAGGTTTCGATTCATTTTTATCCATGACCTCACCGTCAAACACTTTATCAAATCATCCTTAAACCCCATAATTGGCAATCTCCGCTTCATGAGTTCATCATTTAGTTCAGTGACTTTCCATTGATCAACTGGTTTATTTTACTGAACATTATATAACGACATTTTAAGTTCCCAAACTTCTACTTTCGCAGCATGATCAAGTCGTTTGCAAAATATGATTAGCAGTAAGAAAATACCATATTCCGAATACTAACAGTTAAATAAATCCACTGAACCACACTAATTTGTACTCCAAAGTAATAGTGTAGCAAAGATAAAGAGATTAAAAATAACTTATGAATAGATTAGATCCACCTACATGACATTATCGGTAAAACCCTGAAACTCATAATTTTCTAGCACAAGCTGGGATAACTATATTCTCTAAAATCTTGATTACCCGTGACTGGTAATTATTTAGCTGCTTTCTGTACAATTTGAGAAGCTTGTTCCTCTACTAAGATGAAAAGCAAAATCATGAAATGAAAATGAGGAAACAAAGCAAAATGAAACTACCAAGCAAAATAAAAATAGATGAAACTATTTTAGAAATACAAAAAGATATGCAGCAAATTGAACAAATTTCACTAAGGTTTCTTTGCCCACCTATTACAAAGAGAGTTCAAAGTCAAACAACTTATTAGCTTAAACTCAGGTGGTACCAAAACAAACATCATTTCTTATAGCCAACTGAACTTATAGGGTGAGATATCTACTTAAAATCAAAAAGATAAAACTGCTACATAGTAAGGGAACTTGTTGATCCATTAAAAAGATATCTACAAACTACTCACATAGCAAGCTTGATTACACATGCTCATTCCGAGATAATTACTCTATAATGATGATTGATGGCCACAGTACAGAGCCAAGTACATGACAACTGATGAAATTGGTCATTAGGAGAATGCAGCTTGCTGCTACACATAGTAATGGAAGGTACATGGAGCTGCAGTAAAAAAAAAAGAAGCTCACATGCAAACAGTGAGTTTTAAAAACAAAAATTAATGAAAAAAATTGACACTTTTGAAGTCATGGAAAAGAAACACACTTGAAGTATATCTTTTGACAATTCTTGCTACTTAAAAGGTAAGTTATCGGTCAAATGAGATTGTCTAAATTATTAAGAATGAATCTTAATAAGTAAGACACGAACCAAATGCTCGTGGGGTTGTAAGCTTGTAGTTAATTGAACTTTAATCAAAAAATGTAGATCACGCTCTGATTAATACCAAGTTCTACCAAATTACCTGATTTCTAACTGAAAGAAATTATAAATTTGTTGCAGGATTAGGGACACTCTGATTAATACCAAACTCTACCAAATTACCTGATTCCTAACTAAAAATAATTATAACTAAATTACATGATTTCAAAAGTCTCTTATTGAGATTTTTGAAGTCGCAAAAATAAAAACACACTTGGAGTATATCATTTGATAATTCTTGCTACCTAAAAAATAAGTTATCAGTCAAATGAGATTGTGTAAATTATAAAGAATGAATTTAATAATTAAGACATGAAACAAATGCTCGTGGGTTGTAGCTAATTGAACTTTAATCAGAGAATGTAGATCACGCTCTGATTAGTACCAAACTCTACCAAATTACCTTATTCTTAACTAAAAGAATTATAAACTTGTTGCAGGACTAGGGACACTCTGATTAATACCAAACTCTACCAAATTACTAATTAAATTAATTATAACTAAATTACACGATTTCTAACATAGTAGATGAACGTGTACTCCTTTACCTTTTGAATTATTAGTTTCGGTTTTAATTTGTTTAGCACCTAAGAAAACCCTTTTAGTTGTTACCTCTAGCATACGTTGAGGTTGAGGAAGTAATGAAGAGTATCCATTTTTCAAAAGAAAAAATAATGTTAGTATAAGCTAGATGAACAACTCTTATTATCGCAAAAGGTATATACATCTTTCATAAAAAGCAATTAGGAACACTTAATTTCTTGTCAAGTAGTTGTATATCTTAAAACATAAAAAAACTAATATTAATGACATAGCTATAAAATAAAAAAAAGGTTTAATCTAGACGGAAAATCTGAGTAATTTAACGGTTCGACATATCTCATATGCACACTACATTTTCAGCTGGTCTATAAGTTATACCTGTGACTGTCATGTGTAATGACCTAATAATGTTCCATCAATTTGATGTTGTAAGAACTGCAATAAAGCATTTACACCCTCTAGATCATTCTGCAGTAAAGCCTTGTAATACTGCTTTTGCAGTTGGGATATCCTAACCTTGAGTATAGTTTCCTTTTTGGGGGTAAACCTTTCTCCACACAGATTTTAACCTTCGCAAAAGGAAAGGTCCGAGGACCTGTATAGAAAAAATAAAGTAAATCATGTAATTGATGAAAACATGAAATCAAAGACTGGTAAGAAATAAGTAGGGAATCAAATTTACCTTGTGAAGTTCTTGGACAACCTCCTCCTGGTTATTTTCACCAGATATTGCAAACCATTCATCAAAAGTTGCCGCAGAGCTGAAAATATCATGTAGGAGAAAGTTCAATAGGGATCAGAGTTCGTGGAGATTATTATGCACCATAAAAGATACAGTAAAAAAAACCAGAATAGCATATCATAATTTATCTACAGCAAATGATAGTAGTTGCATACAATTAATTCTTACAAAAGGATATCAAACTTCTAAAATGAGATGTCTAGAAGATTCACATTATAACATATATGATGTCAAATTTCTTACAACTCCAAAATTTGGGCGGTAACTTTAATCCAACTACAAATTATCACCCTTTAGTACTAGGGCAGACATTCAAAAGTCACATCCATGATAAAAATATAAAAACCAGTCCAATATCACGACATAAAAGAATAATGTAAACTAATGAAAGTACCTGAATTGGAGTTCCGGTGATGAGAAGGCGATAATTAGCGATAATTAGTGCTAAAGAGCCTCATGGTTTTTGAAAGAAATGAATTCTCATTTTTAATCCGGTGTGCTTCATCAATTATTATATAGCGTCAACTAAAGCGGCGCAGGGTATTCTTCTCTTTAATTTCCATTTTGAAGTTGGTGAGACATCAAACTTTCCGGCAGCTAGTAAGTCATCACGTTTGTACCTCGGAATATTATACTTTTTTCTTTGTTAATTGACATCCACTAAACATTAAATTATACCAAATTAGAATCACAATTATAATTGGTAGCACGTCGGCTATGCAAAAATGCCATGTATCTTTCAAAAATCATGATTGATTAGGCAAAACAGATAACATGCCAGACAATTATATTATAAAATACCCAAATATAATTGGTAGCCACATATGTAATTCTATAAATCAACAAACTGAATTAAATTTGAGAGATTTTTCTTTGTGTACTTATTAATGGACGGATGGGAAAATAAAAAAATAATTTATTTTGAATTGCAGAAGGTCCAAAAACATGTAAGAGAGCAAAAAAAAATAGGTTTTTGTAATCAGCAAAGCTAAATGCGATAAGTATGAAATGTTGAGATCTTCCTTCTAGTTGGCAAGCAAAGGCGATCTCGTTGACATATAAAGGGCGTCTACAGTGGTCTCTGTTCATGTTTATATTTAAATCCTGTTAATTGTCCCCTGTCAATGATTCTCCTTACTTGTTCAATTTTTTAAATCTTAAAAAAACTATTATGCTGCATAAGAATTATACAACTGGTTAAGGACATACCTGTTTGAGCGGAAGAAGAAGAACACGATCCTGGTCGACAGTTGCTTCCGATTTTACAATACAAAATAATTAAAAATTATAGCAGCAGCGCAACTTGAATATATTTGATTCATCTGATTATAGCACCGGTTTGAGACGGAGAATTGCCTGAATCTCCGGTTAAACCGGAACTAATGCAGAAAGGCGGTTTGAAAAAAATCTTCAATTAATCAGTTGGTAATATGGTTTCCATAATTGAGAAAAAAATGAAGATTTGAAATATTATTGGTGAGATCGATTTGGATTTGGGCAGTTGCTCAAATTCAAATTTTCAAATTTACGTGATTGTGGTTTAGAGGTTAATAGAAGTTACTAAAATTACGTGATGTTGTTTGCTTTATAAAATCGGGTTAACCTGAAGTTATGGATGATCCAAGTAGTTTACATACTAAACTTGTATTTGGATCCACCCATGAGTAAATATGGATAGTCCAGCAAAAAATTTTATGACAAAAACAGACATGATTTGAAAGCTAAAAAATAAAGGAAGAAAGGGTATTTGGTGTAATTCTAAAAATCTAGTACTAGTAAACATTAGGAACATATTGATATTGATATTGATATTAATACATGAAATTACAGTTTCACGTCTTAAAAAGGCCGAAACCCCAGCCAAGTCCCGAATACAAACGTGAGTCCGAGAGTTAACTACTGTCATTAAAGAAAATTATTCAAATAAAAGTAATATACAGTGCAATATATCAAAGATAGAAAATCACCGTAAAAAAAGGAATATATAGGGTACTAAACATAAGAATCCTGGATTTGATTATTTAAATAAAATATAAATAATATGCCGAGTATTTTTGACATAATTAAATTTACGAGTAATTAACTTTTTCAACAAGCTAATATTCAAAACAAATATATAAAGTCTAGTTACAGAATCAACCACTTCAGAATCCAGATAAAAAAGGGTTATCTATATTATCTTTTTTCAAAAGAAGTTTTAACTTTAACATGTTTATCCAATCATCCAGGTATAACTTATCTACTAGCTTAACCTATAATTCAGGATAAATATTATCTTATTATTTTTCAATATCTTATATAAATTTAGAACCGCTCTTAATTCGACTTTTAGTTAAAATACATTTCTGTTTATATAAAAATAGATATATTAACTTCCATTTATTAAAAATCAGATTCAAAAAAAAGCTATACTAAGCACTTTTTTTAATAATGTAGTATAAGTAATATAAAAATAAATTTAAGCGGTTACATATTTAAACTTTTATCGAATGCTGAAAGTTATTTGTAACTGTTTAACTACAAGTTAGGCATTTGTCAAAATAACAGAGAGTACAGGTTAGGCAGTAGGTAGGTAAAACAAATGTATCTTTTTAAACAAAATATTACTCCATTCATTTCTAAAAATATTTTCTATTTGACTTTAACACATTTGTCAATACATACATTTATTGTTAATATTTTTAATTTTATATTAATATTAAATATTAAAACGTAAATTATTAATCATTCGCTTATCATAAATAGTGTAAAAAATCAAAACATGAAACGTACCGGTAGTAGTGAGTAATGATTCAGTCTTAAATTTGGAATTTATATTGAATTATTATAGTTGGAATAAAACACGGGTATCTAAAATAAATCTAACGAGGACAATATAAGATAAAATTTATACTCCCAAGTAGGATTAGTTTAAAACACTATCAGTCTCGTGTATCGTCTATCTATACATACGTTACACACCTATATATACATAACCCCCTAATCCCCCTCACTCCTCACATACTGCATTTTCTTGTTTTGATCTATTTTATTTATTTTTATTATTTGTTTTTGAAAAAGAGAGGATATGGAGAATGATTTGACACCCAAACTGTCAAAGAATGTTTATGGAGGTGATGGTGGAAGCTACTCTGCCTGGTGTCCTGATGATCTCCCCATGCTTAAACAAGGCAATATTGGGGCTGCTAAGCTTTCTTTGAACAAGAATGGGTTTGCTCTCCCCTGTTATTCTGATTCTGCTAAGGTTGCTTATGTTCTTCAAGGTATAATCTCTCCCTCTCTCTCTCTCTCCCTCCCTCTCTCTCTCTCTCTCCCTCTCCCTCCCTCCCTCTCCCCTATCTCCCTCTCTCTCTCCCCCTCTCTCTCGCTCTCTCTCTCTCTAACTCTTTCTCTCTCTCTCTCTCCCCCTCTCCCTCTTGATTATAGTTTTGCGATGATGGGTTTGTTTTTTTTATGTATATGTTGTAATTGGTAGTTTTTTTCTCGAGGGTTTAAGGTTTATGATGATTTTATTGAATAGGGTTTTATTACAGTATTTTAATGTTTGATCTTGTTTTTTGGGTTCTGTTCTATATGTCTGTGCGTGTTATATTTGTAAGTATATGTGATGTGGCTGGATGATGGGGAAGGAAAAGGATGCTTTCCAGCTTCCACCGGGGCTATCAATGAATAAATTATTTGAACTTCTTGTAAAGTCGCTTGTGTGTAATATATCATTGGTTTCCAATTTATAATTATGATCTCAGATTTTGATGTGGCACTCTTTCTGTTTATTAGACCTCCTTTTTGATGGCTTGTGGTTTTGCCTTTTCAAAAAAAATTATGTTTAGATTTGTATCCCTGAAAAAATTGTTGTGTATGCTTTTTGGTTATTTATAACGAAATGCAATGGATTGATTGATTGAGAACTGAGAAGTTTATGTTCTAAGATATTCATGGTAGGCTCTATTCTGGCCAGTTGAAGGTGTTTTATTGATGTGCTTACAGTGAAGCCAAAGTCTAATTGCTGTGTTTTGCATGATTACCCGTACATTCTTTTTCTGCTGACTAATATGAGTCTGCGTCAAAGCTTAAGAGTGTATTATTGCATCTTTTCCTATGCAACAATTATTTGATCGATTTCTCACTTATTATATCATAATCATTCAATTTGTTAACCTCTCTGTTGTCTATTTGTCACCTCTTAGGTACTGTTCTATATAGTATAAACTATGACCTCATATATTGTATGATCACGTCTACAAGTATATTAGATAAATAAACTTTCTGAGTAAAACTGATTTCGAACTTAATATCTATTCTTAAAATTCTGGTTTAGTTACAGATATTAAATGCTTACAGAGTTTCTTATATTCTTAATTAGGGAGTGGAGTTGCTGGAATTGTTCTTCCTGAGAAAGAAGAGAAGGTTCTTCCTATCAAAACAGGGGATTCTATTGCTCTCCCATTTGGTGTTGTGACTTGGTGGTACAATAAAGAGGACACTCAGCTCGTAGTTCTTTTCTTGGGAGATACTTCAAAAGCCCATAAAACTGGTTCTTTTACTAACTTTTACTTGACGGGCTCTAATGGAATCTTCACTGGCTTTTCAACTGAGTTTGTAGGCAGGGCATGGGATTTGGAGGAAAGTGTTGTGAAGACCCTCGTGGGAAACCAATCAGGTAATGGAATTGTTAAGCTTGATGCAGGTTTCAAGATCACTGAGCCAAGTGAAAAACACCGAGATGGATTGGTGTTGAACTGTCTAGAAGCTCCACTGGATGTTGATATCAAAAATGGTGGAAGGGTTGTGGTTTTGAACACCAAGAATTTGCCTTTGGTTGGTGAGGTTGGACTTGGAGCCGATCTTGTCAGGCTAGATGGAAGTGCAATGTGCTCTCCAGGTTTTTCATGCGACTCGGCATATCAGGTAACTTACATTGTTCGGGGCAGTGGCCGGGCACAGGTTGTTGGTGTTGATGGGAAACGCGTTCTGGAAACAACTGTCAAGGCTGGTAACCTGTTCATTGTGCCTAGGTTTTTTGTGGTTTCAAAGATTGCTGATCCTGAAGGCTTGGAATGGTTTTCTATCATATCCACTCCAAAGTAAGCATAATCTAAATAGCAATACACTACTACAGTTGCTTGTAGACTTTCACTATCCTTGCGTTATTGGCTCTAATTGCCTAGTCCTAGTTGACAGCCTTTTATAATAACATTTACCTAGTTGTTATTCTAATTCTAATGACGTGTGATATAATTGCAGTCCGGTTTTCACCCATCTAGCTGGAAGCATAGGCGCGTGGAAGGCGTTGTCTCCTCGAGTTCTTCAGGCGTCTTTCAATGTGGGTTCGGATGTGGAGCAGCAGTTCCGTTCTAAAAGGACTGCAGATGCCATCTTCTTCCCTCCACCAAAGTAAAGTGCTGCCGCTCATATGTTGATTTAGAGCTCTATAAGCTAGCAATCTTATCAAAATATAGTAGTGTAGGTTTTATAATTTCCGAAATAATGTTCATCTGGATGTTGCTAAACAGAGTTAATTCCCCTGGTTTTTGGATATTGCCGAGTATATTAGGATTTTATTTATAATCTCTTCGTTTTTATCTTTACAAAGTATTCTGGGACATATTTTGATACTTTGCTGAATCAAATATTTCTGTGAAGCATTATCCTGGAACTAGCTTTATGACCCGTGCAATGCACGAGTATGTTCTCAATTGCGTATTAGTTATCTTCCCTTCTTATGTTCGATTTGCAGTATCTATAATAGCGGCTAAGATTATGTTGATTAATAAAAAAATATGTTTATTTGTGTTAGTTGTTTTAACTTCTTAGATTCTTATGTTCGATTTGCAGTATCTATCATAGCGGCTAAGATTACGTTGATTAATAAAAAAATATGTTTATTTGTGTTGGTTGTTTTAACTTCTTAGGTGGCGTTTGCATTACTCACGATTATTTCTTATATTCGATTTGCAGTATCTATAATAGCGGTTAAGATTACGTTGATTAATAAAAAAATATATTTATTTGTGTTAGTTGTTTCACGATTATTTCTTATGTTCGATTTGCAGTATTTAATAAAAAAATATGTTTATTTGTGTTAGTTGTTTTAACTTCTTAGGTTGGGTTTGCATTACTCACGATTATCACTGTCTTAGTTAATTGAAATTTTCAAAACACATGTCTGTTTGTTTCGAATCAAATGATATGTCGATATATCAAATTATAAATACAAATATTGTTTAAACACTATTTTAAAATTTTGTTTTTAGTCTTCAATAACGACCGTACTCAGATGTGAATAAGTTTTTATTCTTTTTAATATATCTATTTATATGTGTGTAATGTATTTAAATGTTAAATGTGTGACAATGAGTTACACTATAGTTCTAAATGAGATAAGTATGTGTTGGGATCTCATTAAAAATCTAAGCTATTAAGAGTCAATAATGAAGTAATAATAAATATAAAATTAATAATACTTAATGAGTTAGATGTAAATAATATATGGTATTATATTTGATATTTATTTATACATATATTTGAGGGGTAATTCAGTAATTTTAATTGAATAAATTGTCTCAATCAACCCCCTATTTGCTCTATTATATAATAGATAGATTACCTCCTGGTGCATTCATTTTTTACTGCCCCCTAATTTGGTTTTATTTTCATTTTCAGTATAATAAATTAGTAGTTGCATATGTATGTTTAAATTCTGATCACCAGAAGCGCAAAAATCTACCAAAAAAAGGACTCAATTGTCTGATAGAAAATTTGAGATGTTAAACTTAACAAAAAGAAAATATATAATGAGATGTTAAGAATATCCATGATCTTTCAAATGCTCTCTAGCCTTTCATCAACTCTGTCATTTTAGGATCCCGTCTCTTGAGCCTTGCTTCCACCTGCTTTGCCGAGCCCCTCACACAGCTTGATTAAATCATTTTGCATGTAATGTACATTGTGCGTGTTTGTTATTATGTTGATTTTCAACTACCATATACATACATGCTACATGCATACATGTAGTGTTAGCTCATGACTGCTACTTTCAAGTAGTAGTTGCCTCTTCACTAAATCATTTCTATCACAGAAATCTTTATTGGATAGACATAGACATCATGAAATCATCTAGTTTCTACGTCACAGAATTCTCTTATAGTTTGTTGGATAGATATAGACGTCATAAAATCATGTTTTAAACGGGAGAGAAACGATGTTGTTGCTCAGTTGAATGTTTTCCGTTTGTCATTATCATAAGTGGATCCCATCATAATTAAAAGATGTTTACAAAAGCTATTTTTTGAATAATATTTCTTAATATTTACTAATAAATTCAAAGGTTATATTTTATCAAAAATAGTTAATCAATAACATTTCTCTGAAATAATTTTTTTGTGGAAATTGATGGGATACTTGGTAAACTATACAGTGTGTCAAACAACTTCTTAAATATATGATCTTATACTTGTATGCGTCTCAATTCTCGATAACAACTTTGTGAGTTGTGCTTTTTTTGGTTATCATGATTAGTTCCCTTGTTTAAATGACATTTTCTATATTCGGGTGGTTGCTGACAGAGTATGTAGATGAGACAGAAGAGTACATCAACATTATGTTGGATGACAAATGTGGATCATGATCTATTTGATGCCACAAAGCATGGTAATAAAGAGTCCGGGAGATTGTCCACAAAAGAATGGCTGGATGTTTTTTGCATCTTTTTCTGGCAAATAGGTTTGCGTTTCTTTATCCAACCAAAGTTCGGTGGACAATCTT
Source organism: Apium graveolens (assembly GCF_009905375.1). Classification (NCBI taxonomy): domain Eukaryota; kingdom Viridiplantae; phylum Streptophyta; class Magnoliopsida; order Apiales; family Apiaceae; genus Apium; species Apium graveolens. Next base: position 71,452 of record NW_027419391.1, read on the forward strand.
CCCCAACAGATCTGCAACTTGCTTTTTTCCATTACTCGATATATACAAAGCTGAAGTGTAAACACATTGAAACTGAGATGGATACCCAGGAAATGCGTGGTTCACTCCACTGCAACACCTCCTCCGTCTGTGGCCAACACCAGCGCTGAGATTGCTAATCTGAGGGACCTAACTTTTCATAATGAATCGTGATTGACAAGGATAATATTACCCAAAGTCAAAACTGCCTCCACCACTCCAGATTTTGGCCTGTTTAACCCTCAAGTTGTTGAGGCAACTGTGGCTGTTTTTAGGGAATTGTTTTTCTACTGTGTGTAACAGAGCTAGCCAGGGCAGATCCATTTTAAGTTCATAACACATAAGTAGCCATTTTTAATAACTGTTAATCTTTCAACCATCTAACAGTTAAATGTGTACATTATCTTTGTTTTGATCCATTTATCACCCAAGCTAAGCTACACTTGATGTTTAACATAAATCTATAATTCACAAAAGATGAAAACATGGTTGTAAAATGATTTTTTTAAATCAAATTAATTGGTTTCTACGGTAATCTCAAATATAACATAACTGGATTACGCAAGTAATTCTTCAATCTAGGATTTCAATCACATAAAGGTTCTTTAACTAGAAGATCCAGTTTGTTTTGAAGAAATTTAAGAACATCTTCTCTCTGTTCCTTTATAAGCAGTTGCCTTAGTTTCTTGAATGTCATCCGTGAGGGTCGGATTCCTTTTTCTATCATCTCTTCCATTAAGACACAGGCCCGCTCGGCATCAGCCTTATCACAAAATCCATCAATAAGTGCACAGAATGTGTGCATGCTTGGAAGAAATTGTTTCTTTTTCATGTACCTCCACACTTTTTGAGCCCTTTCAAGCTCATCTCTGTCACAGAACATCTTTATCATCAACGTGTATGTATCTGAATCTGGATCACAAATCTTAGTCATTCTAAGGAAGACCTTATAAGCTTCATCAGTTTCTTCACGCTCAATCAAGTTGCTTAATATAATATTGAAAGTCCTTGAATTCGGGATCACCCCCTTGTATTCCATTTCATCCAAAATCATGTACACATTCTGCATCTTGCTTACCTTACAAAAAGCACCGATAAATGCATTGTATACAGCCACATCAGGAATGATGCCATTCTTTTCCATTTGAAAAAACGTTTCAATAGCATCTTCAATCCGATTTTCTATCCCATAAGTATGAATTAAAACACTATAGATGAATGATGTTGGCCTACATCCTTTAGAGTCCATGTCCTTGACAATTTTGATGGCTTCATCTACCCTTCCACCCTTGCAAAGGATGTCAACCATGATACTGTGCGTTACAATATCAACTTCACAACCCACTTTGACCATTTCTCTATATATCATCCTAGCCTTGGGAAGATTAGGATCCCTTCCCCACCCATCAAGTAATATGCTGTAGGTTTTAGAATCAGGATCAAATCGTTCTTTCATGTTATCAAAGATCTCTTGAGCCTTTCTTACATTTTTAGACTTGCATAAAGCACTTAGCAAACCATTAAAAGCAGCTAGATTTGGTTGAATTTTATATTTTTCCATAACATTGAAAGCATAAACTGTCTCCTCCACCTTCTGGCACCTGGCATACCTTCTCATGATTATACAAAACGTTTCGATATTTAGCATTTCCTTGGTACCCATACTATTCACGAGATCCCACATTATCTGATACTGTCTTATTTTCGCCATAGACTCTATGATGGTATGGTAAGCTCTGACACTGTGTTCATAGTCATGTTGCTTGCCAGCCCACTCAAAGAATTGATGCGCTAGCATTCCAGCATTCTCAAATCTAGCTAGAACCTTTTCAACTACATCTTGGGAAATCCTTACCCCACTTTTGTCGAGTGCAGCAGCAAGACCTAATTTTGGACAAGACATCATAAGTTTGCATATCTTTTTTGTTGGATCAGATGGTCCTAAAACTGTCTTATTTGAGCTATAAAATCTGGCCAGCACCAACGATTTGAAGCATGATTTCTTAAGACAACAGCCTTTTATGATCATAGTTTCTATCTGGAAAACGAATACCAAGTATCTGCAACATAAATAAAGGAGTAAGAGTAAATCACTTGACTTATTAAATTTGATAAGACGATCATAAATCATAACAATTTTCATCATACTAAATAACAGAGACTAGATTAAGTTAGACTGCAGTTTTGGTACTGAGAAATGAACTTCAGGATCACTATACAGTATCACTAATTTTCTAATAAACCTAAGAGGTAGCGTCTATAAAATCGTCGCATAGAAACATTTTTCAGCTTTCTAAAACATTTACATTTTAAGTGCTTATGTAATTAACGTATTCTGCCATCAAGACTTAAAAATCAAATAATGATTTGGACCTTAATTGAGCTTAAAAAGTTACATTACACCAGTCAAATAACACAAAATGTAATAATTAGAACTCCTGTTTAACATGTATGTATAAATCACATATGTCGTTATATGATTTACAGATATATAACAATTAGTATTATAATTACAAACACATTCTGAACCCCATTTACAAGGAAAGCTTAATTAATCTTTTTTTTGGCTAATTAAAGCTTAATCAATCTTTTAAACAAAGAGAAACAACAAACGTTGGGTCACTCGTTCAGACATTTCCTCAAACACGTAGAAGAGAAAAGAGTTGCTTGCTCTGTTTAAATGTACATTAGTTATTATGGTATGGATTAAACTGAAGTCTCCAAGATAGAAACATAAACTAAGGGAAATAAGTTTAAAAAGCTGAATCTTACAATAGTGTTCGGTACTCTTCAGTAGTGGGTCACTCTGGGTTGCTCCGATCGTTGATGGAAATGTAAATCAAAATTGAGAATACGAGATTTTATAAAATATAAGAAATGGGTAATATTATTAATATTTGTCGAGTTAGCAATAAACCTTTTTTTTTTTAACTATAGCAATAAACTTAAAATATGTGGTGGTCACGATAACATTCATTATAGTATCATTTTAAGTGCAATTTATTTTCTTAAAAAAAATAGCGTAATTTATGTATTTAAGATTTATATCAATGATATTTTCTAATAATCAGGTTTTCAGAACAGTTTATACGCATCTTTACTAATTTTTGGAGAACGCCAACATTACATCTATTTAAATTCCACTTCAAATTGATAAAGTTCTAAATCCCGATTTCAACCAATTGAGGTATCCGTGATGGGTAACTATTGACTCTCTAATTAGCGGAGAAAGTAGTTAAATTAGTTGTTAAGAAAAAATTTATATTATAGACGACTTTTTTTAAGGAAAAAATTGGAAATACATGGAAAGAGGAACATCAACTAGAAAGCAAGCATGCATGTATTCAAATTTTAAAGTACAAGAACAGAAGTTACACACATAGAAAATGAACTAATACAAACACACTAGTAAGCAAGATACAGAGTAATCTCCAACACAGTTTCCAATCCATCTGTGATTCCATTGTTAATTTGCGGGTTAGCATCTGCAACATTCTTGATTGTGGCATATCCCTTAGCATTCAAAAACTTGCCAGTACCTCCCATTACCGCAATTTGAGACTGCGAAACTGCACTTCTGTGAACACCAAACAAACATAAACTATCCTTATAGCCGCCGCTCTCAAACATAACAGTGAAAGCCATTGTTTGACTGTTTCCGTCTCCCGAACTTGTTACATAAAACCCTTGTGCCTTTCCAACTAATCCTGATCCTAGTTCATGTCCCTCGGTTAGTTCATCATCAATAGCAGTGATTGTTCCGAACATTAGCTTCCTCAGGTCTGCTCCAGCTCCCTGTAATTAAATTTTACGTAGCCAGAAGAATTAATTAGTCAGGGCCGAACACTAAAGATGTTTAATGAATTAATTAATTTAAGTAACAAAAATTAATCTAAATAGTTTTTTTGGTAAAGAGAATAATGACCCTGAATGTGACCTTAGCTAACTATTCGAGGTTTTAAGATTTTCTAGTGTTAAAGTTTATGCTATTGCAAGTTCAGTGGGATCAATAACCACGCTCCTATTGAGCTAGCTACCGCTTGCCTGTATTTGGCCACCATTGAAGAATCCGGATCCTCCATTGTTGTTTTGAATCACATTAGATGTGCTTCTGCCAAGGCCGGTGAGGAAGGGGATGTTATTGTTGTCCAGAAGACCATTGGTACTACTAGTTGATGGAACACCATTGTTAAGAGGAAAATTTGCAACATTAGGTTTTGCGAAAGGTACTTGACCATTGAGAGCAGGGTTGTTGACAATGCCAGTTACTGCTCGAGCAGAAGGGTTAGTTCCGCCTAGTATGTCGTGCATGAAGAATGTAAGTGGATGATCATGGCTTATAGCTGCTCCGCCAGTTGCAGCAGCTGGGGTAGAGGAAGCAGCCACAGGAGGTATAGTTGATTCGGTTTCAACCGTTGTTTCTGCTTCGAGGATTCGAGCTGAGGTTGCAGAGGTGATTGTTATGGCTAGGAAAAAGAGGGATATGAAGCGCTTATAGGGAAGAGAAATTGAGCTTGAACGCAATGCCATTGTAATAGAAGAATATTGATTTTGTTTAGGGTCCTATGAGAAGATTTGATCTTTGAGTGGTTATGATAGGGGTGCTAAATCTTGATTGTGTATATATACTAGATTACTAGTAAAATTCTAGTAGCATGAGTACTTCAAAGGTACATTGATGGAGTTGATGAGATGGAGTAGGTTAGTTCTCCACCTACAAGTGTTTTGGTTCAAACTTTGTAAAAATAAACAAGTCTTGATTTTACACCGAAATCACTCACTACGCAGATGCAATTACATTCTTGACTAATGTCTAATGCCATCAGAGCTGTGATTTAGAAATGACTAGAAGATTGAAGTCACCTGGAATGATAAACAATGAAAATGACTGTAAAATTTCTTTCTCATGCAACCAAAAAATATAACCAACAATTTTATTGCATCTGTTATACTTTTCTCTTAATATGTAACAGTAGTCACTTTCGGATTGACCAGACCATTTTGTGACCCCTTTCAAGTTTTGTTTCAGTTAATTGAATTTCGTGTTGGGTCGAGTTCGGTCGGGTTTCCGGTCATAATTGATATTACCACCCCTACTTGTCTGTGCTAACAATAGGTTTGAGGCTCCAAAGAGTGTCCATGAAGATATAGTGTGAGTACTGTCATTTAATTTCGGTGATGACTTTCCCAGTAGACCACAATAACATGACATAAATTGATAGTGCTAACTGCTACACGATCACGACTTCAAAGTTCAAACTATGAAGAGTTGATCTTTTTAAAATATAAAAATAAAAATAGAAAAATACCCGTCCTAGAAATTGCGTATATATTTGAAATTTTGAATTTTAATCGATCAAATGACAAGTTAAACTAAAAAGTGTTCGTTACCGCATACGGAAGAATACAAATATAAGAATAGTAGTCCTAGAGATATCAAATCGAAATTTGGCATCAAATGATGTGATACTCATGATTTGCAATCTAGGAGGATATTATTGGGAGAATTTATATAATGCAGGCTAGTTCACTATTATTAATTGATTTGTATCCAATGAAATCATGAAAAGTGTTATTTGAAATCATTTTAATTACCAATTTGGTTTCTTTAAAATTATTCTAAAAAAAAGATACTCAGCTACGCAACGTTAGATATATATAAAACTGGAGAATTTTTTTATAACAAATAGTATACCATCTTTTTCATTACAAGGAGATCCCTTGTACATAAATCTTCTCTCTTTTCAACATGATAGGTGTAGGATTCATACAAATACAAGTATATGTTTAAATTTAATTCTCATAATTTAAAAACATCAGCTGGAATAGCTCAGTTGGTTAGAGCGTGTGGCTGTTAACCACAAGGTCGGAGGTTCGACCCCTCCTTCTAGCGTTTTCTATTTTGGCTTTTTTTAAAAAAAATTCACTTTTTTGAGTCTTGCAAGTTCTAATTGAAACAGAATTTCTTATTCTTTTTGAGTCTTGCAAGTTCTAATTGAAACAGAATTTCTTATTCTATTTACCTTTCTTAAGTCTTGCAAGTTCTAACTGAAACAGACTTCGATACACACAGCCTTGGTAGCTTTCATTGATGTGCAGATCTACGAAAATGGTTTGAATCATATCAGTAATGACTAGCAAGTACGCTATCAAATTCATCATCGTAAATAAGTTTACTAATAATAAGGATAATACTTTGGACATATCCCAATCTAAAATAAAAGGAGTAAAACAACACTGCTTGTCTAGCAGATTAATCAACTTTTAAGATGGGGCAGAGGGCATTGACATAGCAACCTCATTCATTTGTAATGATCATCCTCTACCAATCTAAATCTTTGCTTTGTATATAGATCTCATAAAAAGTAACTTCCGGGCAAAAACAAACCACTATTAACTAAAGGAAATCAAATCCTAGCCCGCACAACAGTAAGTTCAGGACCTTCTTGCTTTAGATTCTGCTTTGCCCACTGACATCCCTGAAAGCTTGTTAACCTCATACAGTAGCCCTGCGGAGAACAAGAAGCTGCACCAACATCCAAAGATGTTAGTCTTTATAACAGGAGTTTCTTTTAATTTTCTTAAATAGGGCTTTTCTATATAAGATAACATGCACAATCACAAACTCACATTTAGGTTACTCATACAAAGAAGCTACAAGTGATGCCACTATTAGCATCCCAAAAACACCGCCCATAAATTGGCATAGAGTGTATCAGGGTGCCAAGTCAAATTATAAATGTCATTTTTTTTGCTAATCCAAAACTAAGATTAGTCAAGTTGAGTCACATTTTGGTTATGGCTAAAGACCGAAAATACTGCTGAGCCAAAATTTATTTTTTACAAAACAGAAATACATCAGCTGTCGTAGGACAGGTGAAGAGGGGGTAGAACGAAGGGCAGGATCCATCTACGAGAGTTTTAGTAGTAAAACAATATATCACCCGGTTCATCATCAAATATTCATCAGTATATATAATCTAATCTGATTTAAATAAGATGATTGCATCCCTAAGATATATATTCCTCAAAATTACGAAAGAATATTCCTTGTAATTATCAAATTTACAGGCAATTAACTACTATCATATCTATCCAACTTTTTGCCTTTCTGGAAATATTTTAATGGATAAAACAGATAATTCTTCACACTCTTGTCCAACTATTAACACATAAGAGCAAGTCCAACATTGTCTTAACTCACTCCTTAATTAAATTATATAAAAATTGGCTCTTAGTTGTTTACGATGTAAATAACTAGGTGTATCTCCAACAATGCTCCTTATGCTTGATCCTTATAAATATATTATAAAATTCAAAATCCACTAACAAAAAGTTACGAAAAAAGAAATATAGATTAGGAGAGAAATGAATATTTTATTAATGAAAACAAAATAAGGAAACACTAAGAGCAACTCCAAGTGTCTCTCTATTCCTCCTCTTAAGTCATTTTTTGACAAAATTTATACAAAACTCAACTCCAACACACTCCTAAACACTCCCTGCATATTTAAAATCTTCAAAGCTTTCCTCATTATTGAGGAGGCTCTAATGTATGTTAAACTAATTTAATACTAGTATATATACTATCGGTGCAGCAGCTACATAGTTTCCTTTGGCCAATGCAGTAGACCGTTATTAAAAAACAGAATAATAAAACAGAAATAGAAACTTTGAGGAGGGTTGTTGGAGCAGGCCCAAATTATATAACTTAAGAGCCCAAATAATATTTGTTTTCATAAGGAACCTCCAAGCAACTCTTGGAGTTGCTCTTATGCTTCCTTAAACATAAGGGATGGAAGATGTGTCTTATAATTTTTATAATTTTTAGGAGTGGTTTAGGAGACTGTTGGAGCACTATTTCACATCAAGTTCCTTAAATTTTAGCTTAGGACATAAGATAGCTAGAGCGTTGGACTTGCTCTAATTAACAAATAATTTAACAAAATTTGTTCCCCAGTATCGGTCAAATACAGACTTTAAACTTTGAAAGGCCCTACGAAATATAAATATACTTTTAGTTGTAGGCAAACTAATTACATATATTATAAGTTTACTTCTGCATAATTAATTTAGACAAGATCTTCATGAAACATTACTGTTCTAATCATGATCCTAGATTTCTGGCCCATCCTTCAACTTGTATACAACAAGAGAGCCATGCCTCTCTGCAACTAAAATTTGAAAATAGCATTAACGAACATCAGGATTTTGAAAATTTTGCCATTTCCTAACCCTGATGAGCCACCAATATAGTAATATACACTGCATAACACAGTCGATAGAGAAATACAAATGCACAGATTATAACACTGCATCACCGCTAGAAGAAGGGACACACATACACATCCTCGTGTTTATTAATTAACCTACCCAGTTGGCCAGCACAATGCCATGTTCACAGACAATTCATATAACTGGTTGGTGATAAAGTAGCCACCACCAACATCTTGTTTTATTAGATCTTCATTAAGAAACCTGGTGTTCGTGTTAATTAGTTGCAAGTAAACAGCAAGGAATAAGTATTTCCTTTAGGTAAAGCCATTATTGGCTGGCATTATCCAAGTACTAAAAATTCTCCTTAAAAGTTAATTATCATGGCCTAAACATAGTTTTCAGGACAACTTCAAATTGGGATAACTATTCATTATAATCCCTGGCAGGAGCATATAAAGCTTGCAAAAGAATTTAGTTACAAACTTTTCAATCCATCTTAATATGTGACATATGTTCTAAATAAAAACAAATTAGTCAAAGTTCACATAATGAAGATAAGCATTATCAAGTAGCGACACAAACTCTATGGATTTTCACAAAACACTAACAGACTAGTAAAAATTCACATAATGAAGATAAGTATTACCAAGTAGTGATACAAACTCGATGGACAGTGCCAGCAGCAATGAGAGCAACTAACTCTGAAAGAATAACTGCAGCCAATCAAAATTCATTAATTAATAATGGTTAGAATAGCAATTGATAAAGAAACATTTTAACTAGCTCTTTAAATCAATTATTAGCTGTTAAAGTCCTATAGCTCCTACCTCTTCGCCTCCAAGCAAAGAAAAGGTCACAGTTCCATTGTCACACAAGTATTCAAGTAATAATATCTTAGGAATCAAAGTATATGAAACAGAGACACAATAAAATGTATAACTGTAAGCCCACAAAATGTTTACACTTCACACCAAGTTACAAGTGCAAGGACCCTGGGCAATATACCAAACTAGTAATTACGCTGATAAATGATTATCAAAATCACAAAACAAAAATAAATGTATACACACACCTACTAGAATTACCACTAATTATAAGACAACTCGTATCTTAATAAAGCTTTTTAACTGGAAATGTTATATCAAGCCTTATGATCCAGCAGGTGTACTTAAATAGTTGCATCTAATATATTCCTAGTACTGGTCAACTTTTGCAGGAAACATTGTTGCAGAACTATGAATGCTGTTGTAGATCTTTTAAGGCATACTGTTACAAGTAATACACCTGGTCAACAACAAAGTGTCCAGGTGGTTCCTTTTCGTCATTATTACAAGAGACGCAGTCAAAACAAGCAAGCTAGAATTATGGGAGAAGATTCTGTTTGATTGCAGATTTTTAGTTGGGCTAATTACAGATTTCTAGCTTCATATAAGTAGCAGATTTATTGCTAATTGATGCAGATTTTCAGGCTATTTGTTAGAAGCAGAACTATTGCTAGTAGCTGCTGATTATTAGCTTTTTCCTTGTAAGTATTTAAAGGTTCATTGAGAAATAAGAAAAGGGAGAAAAATATTCCTTATCAAATATCAAATGAGATCAGTGAGCTCTCTCTAACTGAGCTCTCAGTATTTTCCTATTCTTTGCAATTAAGCAAACATAGGGAGAGGTAAGAAGAATAAGAATAACACCCCCTTAAGGGAAAGAATCGACCAAGACTTCACTGTAAAAGGTCCCGTAACTCGATCCAGAACTTAGGTATCAGAGCCAGTAGTTATGGGGGAACAACGCACTTTGCAACAACAATTTGAGGAATTCCTTAATGTCTACAAATCAGAGCAAGCAACCAACCAAGCAAGACATCAGCACGTGACTGCTCAACTGGAACAACTTGCGAAGATCGTGCATTCTCGTGGACATGACCGAGAATCAACTGGAGGAAGCTCCCAATGAACACCTCGAGAACCCAGAAATCAATCTGACAAGACCAACACAGATGGAAACAACTTCGTGCCTAGATATACAAAACTAGATTTTCCTCGTTATGATGGCACTGTTGATCCGTTGGTGTGGCTAAGCTGCTGCGATAACTTTTTTCACCATCAGAGGACTATAGAAGAGGACAAGGTAGTGCTGGCTTCGTTCCACCTTGAAGGAGATGCACAATTGTGGTATCTGAAGCTAAAAAGAGATCGACCGAATATATCTTGGGATGATTTCAAGAACCAATGTCACTTGAGGTTTGGGCCTCCAATCAGAAGCAGTAAACTGGGAGAGCTATCTAAATTAAAACAGACAGAAACAGTTGAGGCATATCAGAGGTAATTTGAAAGACTTTCTGCGCAAACCACATCTCTGACCACTGAACAGGAGAAAGAGATATTCATTAGCGGGTTGAGGGAAGCCATAGCAGTTGAAGTTGAGCTTCACAACCCACCAGATTTGACCACAACCATGAGCCTGGCCCGACTTTATGAGCGGCGTACTGGAAAGGGGAAGGAAGATGTTGCCCAACCTCGTAAAAGTCATGTCACTTTTTCTGGTGCAGGAGGTCCTAAAACTCCTTTTATTAAAAGGCTCTCGCGAGTAGAAATGGAGGAACGCAGGTCTAAGGGATTGTGTTTTAACTGTGATGAACAATATGAAGTTGGACACAAGTGTAAACGGTTGTTTTGGTTAGAAGGTTTTGACGAGGAAGGTGTACCAGAAACTGACCCAAAAATCTCATTCCACGCAATTTCAGGAACACTGAACAATCAGACGATGCACGTAGAGGGAAGCATAAATGGGCACCCCTTGGTGGTCCTCATTGATTCAGGATCTACTCATAGTTTTGTGAACGAATCTCTAATGCATCAGCTTCAAATCAAAGTTGAACCCAAGGAAAACCTTCGAGTCATGGTAGCAAATGGAGAGAAATTGAATAGCCCGGAATTTTGCAGAGAGCTTCCAATACAAGTGGGTAATCAAAAAATTTCTTTTGATTTATTTTTACTTCCTTTATGTGGGTTTGGTGCTGTATTAGGTGTCAATTGGCTCAAGCAACAATGAAGATGAAATTTAATTGGAACGGTAAACAAGTAGAGTTGCATGGTCTTATGGATCCCGCTCAAAAGTCAGAACCATCTCTCTTAAATATGAAATTAGAAGCGGAACGAGAGCTGAATTTGAAGCAATTGTGCTCAGAATTTCATGGCATATTTAAGACACTAGTTGGTCTACCCCCTCCTCGTGCATGTGATCACAGAATATCACTGGAACCCGGATCAGGCCCAGTAGTTGTGAGACCTTACCGCTACCCACATATGCATAAAGATGAAATTGAAGTGCAGTGCGAAGAGATGCTAAAACAGGGAATAATCAGACCAAGCAATTCTCCTTATTCATCTCCAGTTTTGCTTGTTAAGAAGGCGGACAATGCGTGGCGATTTTGTGTTGATTATCGTGCCTTGAATGCTCAAACAATTAAGGATAAATTCCCAATCCCAGTCATTGATGAACTTCTTGAAGAATTATACGGCTCAACATACTTCTCAAAGCTGGATTTAAAATCCGGATTTAAAATCTGGATACCACCAAGTTCGCATGCACCTACCTGATGTGGAGAAACAGCATTTCGGACGCATCATGGGCATTTTGAGTTTCTGGTGTTGCCATTTGGACTTACCAACGCGCCCTCTACATTCCAAGCTTTAATGAATGAAGTATTCCAGCCTTATCTTCGTAAGTTTGTTCTTGTTTCTTCGACGACATACTCGTCTATAGCCGCACATGGGCTGACCATTTAAACCATTTACGAATGGTTTTTTCTGTCTTACAACAAAATGAGTTGTTTTTAAAGGAATCTAAATGCTCATTGGCTCAATCTAAGATCTCTTATCATGGCCATATTATATCAGCAGAGGGAGTGATGGCAGATGCTGAAAAGATTGAGGCTATGACTCAATGGCCTAAACCAACAACTATTCGAGCTCTTAGAGGATTCCTCGGCCTAACCGGTTACTACAGAAAGTTCGTACATAATTATGGCTTGATTGCAGCACCTTTAACCAATATGTTGCGGAAGAACTCCTTCACTTGGACTAGAGAATCAATGGCTGCATTTGAACACTTAAAGCGTGCCATGACAACGACCCCGGTATTGGCATTACCCAATTTTGAAAACGACTTTTCTGCTGAATGTGATGCTTCTGATTATGGAATGGGGGCGGTGTTACAACAAGAAGGCAGACCCGTTGCCTTTTACAGCAAACCAATGGCTCAACGACACATCAAGCTCCCGGCTTATGAAAAGGAACTCATTGCGCTTTCACAAGCTATTCGGCATTGGAGACCTTATTTATGGGGAAGAAAATTCATAATCCGTACATATCATTTCAGTCTCAAGTATCTACTTGATCAACGAATCAGTACATCCCCTCAACAACACTGGATAAGCAAACTCTTGAGTTACGATTTTCAAGTGGAGTATAAGGCAGGCAGGGAGAATCGAGTGGCAGATGCCTTGTCGCGAAGAGATGACAATGTCGAACTGATTGCAGCAATTTCTGGGCCATAACTAGAACTTTTCAAAGCCTTGATGGAGGAGGTAGAAACTACCCAACCATTGCAGTCCATTATCAACAATATCAAGTTGGGAAAATTGCCACCACAATGGTCATATACTAATGGACTGATATTCTACAAAAAGAGAGCATATTTGGATTCTAATTCCCCTCTCATCCAAGTTGTTATTTCAGCGCTGCATAACCAAGGCCACGAAGGATACCAAAAGACTCTATTTCGCATAGCATCTGACTTTTATTGGTCTGGAATGAAGAAAAATATCCAAGATTTCATCAGGTGTTGTGCAATTTGTCAAAAGAACAGATCTGAGCATTTACAACCAGCTAGTTTGCTACAACCTTTGCAAGTTCCCTTGCAAGTATGGGCTGATATTTCAATGGATTTCATTGATGCCTTGCCTCCTTCATTTGGGAAATCTGTTTTGCTAGTCGTGGTGGATCGCTTTTCAAAGTATGCGCACTTTATTCCCATGTCTCACCCATATTCTGCAATCTCAGTGGCAAAAATGTTTTTCGATCATATATTCAAGTTGCATGGCCTGCCAGAAACAATTGTGAGTGATAGAGATGTCATTTCTACAAGCTCCTTTTGGACAGAACTCTTCAAATTGAGTGGAACAAAGTTAACTTTTAGTTCAGCCTATCACCCACAGAGTGACGGGCAAACAGAAGTCGTTAATCGCACCATTGAAGTCTACTTACGCTGTTTTACCAGTGATCAGCCCCGCAAGTGGACGCAATGGATTTCTTGGGCTGAGTATTGCTATAATACTAGCTATCATTCTTCTCTGAAAACAACTCTTTTTGAAGTCGTTTATGGGAGAGCACCACCTCGCCTTCTAAATTATTGTTCTGGGCTAAGTCGAGTGGAGACTGTGGAGCAGGAACTCAAAACTCGAGACCAGATTGTATCGGGAATTCGTGATAGACTATTGCAAGCCCAAGATATCATGAAGAATAACTATGATAAATCTCACATAGAAGTGCACTTTGAAGTCGGTGATCTGGTGTTGCTGAAGTTACAACCTTATCGGCAACTATCTCTAGCGTCTAACAGGAACAAAAAACTCTCTCCTCGATATTATGGCCCATTTACCATACAAGCAAAAATTGGGACTGTAGCTTATCGTCTTCAACTTCCTCAAGCAGTCAAAATACACCCAGTTTTTCATGTCTCCTGTTTAAAAAAAATTCAAGGATCTATTGATGAGACATCACCTACGTATCCAGATATTCACCAAGGGGAAGTTCTTCCAAGCCCAAAAGCTGTACTCGACAAAAAGATTATTGCAGGAGAGTATCATATTCTAATTCATTGGGATGGCTTATCTCCTTCTGAAGCGTCATGGGAATCAACTCAACTTATTGAGAAACAATATCCAACATTCGCGCTTGAGGTCAAACGCTTTTTGGAGGAAAGGAGTAATGTTACAAGTAATGTTACAAGTAATACACCTGGTCAACAACAAAGTGTCCAGGTGGTTCCTTTTCGTCATTATTACAAGAGACGCTGTCAAAACAAGCAAGCTAGAATTATGGGAGAAGATTCTGTTTGATTGCAAATTTTTAGTTGGGTAATTACAGATTTCTAGCTTCATAAAAGTAGCAGATTTATTGCTAATTGATGCAGATTTTCAGGCTATTTGTTAGAAGCAGAATTATTGCTAGTAGCTGCTGATTATTAGCTTTTTTCTTGTAAGTATTTAAAGGTTCATTGAGAAATAAGAAAAGGGAGAAAAATATTCCTTATCAAATATCAAATGAGATCAGTGAGCTCTCTCTAACTGAGCTCTCACTATTTTCCTATTCTTTGCAATTAAGCAAACATAGGGAGAGGTAGGAAGAATAAGAATAACACCCCCTTAAGGGAAAGAATCGACCAAGACTTCACTGTAAAAGGTCCCGTAACTCGATCCAGAACTCAGGCGCCTATCACACCTATCACATACATTATCTAAACTAGAAACAGTGGTAACTAAATAAGAATCCCGGCATGCAGAAATCCATTAGTTATATAAAACCATTATTTAAAACGTCCATGTGAAGAACAATGTTAAAGTGCAGGATATGCAATGTCTTAAACGAATCAGTTTTCATTTAGGCTCCATCTGCACTTTCTACACAATTGAACCCTGTAAGAGGTGTAAAATTGGATACTCCACATTTCTTTTAAGTATTAAAATTTCATAAATCCCCATACGCAAAAAATTGATTATCTCACCAGCACCCCATCCAGTCTTGACGCCACTGGACTCCTGATAATTTCCGATGAACTGCAAAAACAATACCAAATCAGAGGGTACCACATGACATCAAATTGTACCTTTAAGAATTTGATGCAGGACAAGATATTAAACAGCTATAAGCAATAATTTATACAATTCCCAAGAATAATTTATCAATATTATTCCCAACAAAAATGTATAATCAAAGCTTCGTAATATATGGGGGATTACATGACTTATATAGGAGTAAAAAATCCAATAACAACACCAATGGATTAAGGTCCATTAACACTTTGGCTTCTTTAAAATAACCTACATAATTAAGAAACTACTAGCCCCACATATAAGACATAAAATTATTTTTAATTCTTTATAGACTACATACACATAACCAATTAATAACATATACAAAAAATTCTTCAATCCTGTTCCTCGTCAGAATTATGTTTTCATGGATCATCTAGGATGTATGGATAGGATTATAGATATCATACCTCATGGAGAAAAACTACGTACATAGAAAATAACATATAACTGCCAATTTTCTTTATTGAGAGAACTTCATATTTTCATTTAAGTTGTACAGTTGTAGTATGAGACTACCTAATTCCATGGTTTTAAAAATTGGAAATAGGGACTAATCGATAGAGGTACCGATTAGCGATTAATTGGTATATCGGGGATTAATCGGAATGATTAATCAGAGTAATAATCGGTTAATTTATATTTATATTTTACTTAAATTTTATAAATATAGTTTATATATGAGAGCAACATAAGATTGGGCTTTGTATAAAATAGCCCATGGGCTTAAACAAATATAGCCCATTTGACTTGTATATCTGTGTTTACAACATTAGCATATTATCCCTTGGACTTGTGAATCGAGGTGCACGCGCCGTTCCGTCTTCCTCAATCCCCAAGTTCACCGCCTTCCTACTACCACAAATCACAATTGCCATTCTGATAAATCATTATAATCATCCTATCGTTCATTCTAGTAGTATAAATCGGCCGTTTTGACCGGAGTTTGACCCAATTTTCACCGGAGTTTAACCCGATTTTCTGACCATTTTTGAAGAATCAAAGCTGCCGATAGCCGATAAATCGGCAGATTAATCGCCAAAATCGGCGATTTTTATAACACTGCCTAATTCTGATTAATCACAATCAATTCTTTTAATTACCCTATACCTGCTTGTCTTGCAGTCAGTGTGGTTCAAATGCAGAGTACACGAAAAAACATATCTTAGTTATGCTTCTCGGATTTAGGCACCCCAATCCAAAATTTAGAAATTTGGCCACATGGGGAATCTTTTCTATTTTGGCATATGGATACACTGACACATCGTAATCTTTTAATACATTGCAATTCCTTACATTCCTATAAATGGGAAATTTTTATTTTTAATCTTAATGGGACCTATTATCCCCTTTGGTTATCTTTTTCTCCGTGCCCAACCCATAAGTAAAGAAAAAAGTGTTACCAAGAGTGTATCTAAATTAAACACGATTTTACAAAATCTTACAAATTATTAATATTCTGTCTTCAATTCAGTATATTGTACTTCTATTATCAATGTACGTTATTACAGCAATATCAAAGCAGTGTATTCTCTTCTTTTTACATCCCAAGTTCATCTCATATGCGGTGTTTCGGTTGGTGAAACCCTCCAAATTTTAGTCAAAATATCCAAAATAAAAAAGTTCCATGTCCAAGTGTCAAGGATCCATCACGTAACACTCGAAACCATAGAATCCAGGTACCGCATTAGTACTTTAATTAAACAAATCAGTAATTAATAACATACATGAGCTTAAATTACACATTGCACAACATTAACCAACCACACTTGGATCAAGAAACACAACACTCCCATCTCTACCGCCTTTCTACCAAAGTCAAACTACAGAATCACAATACCTCCTACCAAATTACCCCAACGCAAATACCACATGACATATAAACCTGTAAATTATCAACAAAAAACACGACAAATCAGGTAAATTACGAAACCAAAGACTTACGGTGAGCAACATAAGAAAGAGGAGAGAGCTAATGAATCCCCCAAAAATTGTAAACAACTCAGTAGAAGCCAATTTTCCCCTATACATTTGCTGAAGGGAGAGAATGACAGTGAACAATAGCAACGAAGATAACATAGAACTCCCTGACCCTGCCATCTCACCCTTCAATACATACACAATTGAACTCAATTAGATCCAAGTGTTTTACAATTAATCATAACATAGATATCAAAATTTTGGGGAAATCTAGGGTTTAATTGAAATGATTCGAAAACGCAATTGAGATGTAAAGACTTACAGGCGGAAATGGATCTGAAGATGGAGTAAGTGAAGATTGTATTTAGTTTGTCCGTCTCCGGCTACGATTTATGATCGCTGCAGTGGTTTTATAAACCCAGTCGCCCCACTTGTACAAAATGTGTTCTCCCTTTGCTATTTTTTTTTAACAATTCTCCTTTCTCTAATTTACTTGTTTTCCAAATTTGTATTATTTTTATCTTTTTTTTTTTTTTTTAAGAAATATGACTTGTAATCTTATAAATTTTTGTGGTGAGCGAGGATCGAACATATGACTTGAGACGACAGAAGAAAAACTCATAACCACTTCTCATCTAACAAGGGTGCTTCGGTGAGTCAGGGCGCCCGAAAATGCAGAGCCTCCAAATTTCTTCAAAATTTTGGTATCGTATATATATTTATGATCGACTATGTCATAACAAAGTTAAATAGATTTGATTTCATAGCAATCGAAAGTAACTTTTAAATGAACTCGAAATCGAAATTGTTTTAGATGATATCGTTACAAATTATGCGAGAGAAGCATATATTTTAAGTGAATTTTTTGAAATATATTTCTTGTTTAAAACGTATTTTGATAGTTCTTTTTATTTGTCGAAATATATCTACTTTTTAGATTTATATTAAAATAAAAATGTAGGCTCAGTTTTACAATATCGCGCAGGGCCCTCGGTTGTTTTGCTTCGGCCATGCTAACAACAAACAGAAAACTGAAATTTCATTAATGGATATTCTAAGAGTTCGTTTGTCTTGGAAAAATTGTCGAACAACGAACCATAATACAGCTTTTGAAAAACGTGTCCATTTATGTAAACAGTCTCTGCATTGATAAAATGCATAGTCGAATTTGATTACACCATTGAATAGATATCTTGTATTACTATATATTTTTATTTCCAATAGAGTCGAAGATAATAGGGTCATAATACATATCCTAAAAAAACGTTGGTCTTTATGTCCACTGCCTCTGACCACACCATTAAAAAATTTTGTGTATTGCTCTGTATATTGTCTATATATTCTAAAATTGTATTTACAATAAAACCGAAGGGGTTACACTTATGTACATTACTCAGTTGCTGTGATCATCAAATATTACTATTCGCTGCAATTTTATACTCACATCATCCTATTTTCAATCAGGTTTTATTTGTTTCACTTTCATCTTATTTTAATTTGTTTGAGTTTCATATTATTTTCTTTATATTTCATCATGTTGTGCAATTTATAATGATAATCCTCATGCATATAAGTTTTACACAAGTTTGGGTGTTGATCGTAAGGGAATAATTCCACTTTCATTAGGTTTTCATTAGGTTTCGATGTGTTCAAAGTGAATTGGCAGAGACTCAATCCATATTTAGTTGGTGATGACATTGCAATAGAAGTCAATTGGATTTTCTATAATCCTCAAGTTTAAGTTCACTATTAAAGGAGTCGAGTTAATGACGTTAAACAAGCACTTCCTAGGAGGCAGACCAAGCAATTTTTGTTGTTTTATTTGTGTAATAGGTGATGTGTATAATATTTTTTGTGTGTGGACTTCGAAGGTGGATGGGAACATGCATGAAAAGTACAAAGATATTTGAAAGTTGCTGAAAGATTCAAGGGCTTGCACCAAAATTTTAAGGGCTTGAATCATGAGAAATTTAGCACTTGGGGCTGGGGCAGATTTTCTCTAGGACTTGTACGCTTCTTTCAAGGCCTTGAACTCTCACTTTGTGAAAAAACTTTTTTTTATTTCTTTTATTTTTAGATACAGTAATCTAATATATAAACTTATGTATATACATAGATACATTTGTAATACAATAAATTATAAACAAGTATATATACATAAATTTATATAGCTAATTCATATTATTTAGTTAAATTAAATTAAGAATTGTATTAATATTGTACAATTATGGTTACTATATACTTTATATGTAATATATATTTCATACAAATAAAATCAAAATCAAAAATAATAATTGTTAAAACATAAACAGAGAGAGAGCAAGTCTCGGCTTAAATAACACAGAGAAACATGTGTTTGTAGATACGAGTATATGGTTTGCGCTTCAAGAGAAAAATAAAACAACAGCACAATCGGAGTTAAAGCAGCAACATACGATCATCATACGCGGGAGAATATCATTATATAGTAACGATTATTCATGTTCATACATTCTTTGTTGCATATTTATTCATATTGCATAGCACTTGTGTGGTGATGAGTTGTTATGGTTGTTGTTGATTATGGTTGTGTTTTGGGTTGATATTGCATGTTAAACTGAAGTGGGTGCTTCTTGTGGGTGAAGCATATTGAAATAGCTTGTTAAATAGTGTTGGTGTATTAGAGCAGCTATTAAACACCTAAACGAAATTTTTTGTGCCTTTTCGTCAAACGAAACTCATTGTTTACATTGTTATCATGTCTTCGACAAGCCCTAAATGTAGTAGGTAAGTGGCCACTAAAACTTACAGCGATGATGAAATTTCAAATTTTGGTGGTTCGAATGAGGATGTTCAGATGGGACAGCCCCTGGAAAGAAGGGAACTATAAAGCCATTTACATATCTACGAATTGCTCATAAATCTGAAGCATCCCATAAATTGTACGATGTTCTTTTAAAAAGTGGTGTGTGACGAATTGATATGTTGATCAAAAGTTATTAATTTTTCTTAACTTGATTGAAGAGGTTAAACTATAATTTCATAACTAGTATAATAACTTGTGCGAGGTACGGATGATGGCCAGTTTCTAACAATATTTCATACAGAGGATATGATTTTTAAAATCCAGTTTGCACGGGTTTTGTTAGAAAATAAAATGTATAATCCTTCATAATTTATTTGAAGTGTACGAAAAATATCAGTCGAAGCAATTTATACTCAATAATTTTTTAAACTGTTGAGTGATGGAATATTATGTAGTGTTTACTATTTTTTTAAGCTTTGATGATTTCGGTCATGATAGATATTTTGAATATGTGTGATCTTTGAGTTAAAGATATGTCAATACTAATTGTAATTTGCGTAGGTCCAATATTTATGGGTGTAAATTTATTGAAATTTGTTATATTTGGAATCGACAATGTCTCTGTCCAATTGTCAGTGATCTTGTGTTAAAGTGTTGGTACATGGTTGTGTTAGGTCACACACACTGTAGAAGGGGGTTGAATACAGTGTATAGCACAATCAAATCGAATTCAAATAACTCAAGTAACAGAAAACATACTTTATTCAATGCAATAAACTCTGTTACAATATGGAACTGTCCTCTCTCAGTGATGAACAAATATCACGAGAGCTGCTAGGGTTACAATGAATAATATTCTTGATAATGATAACACTTATAGTGTAAACCCTATGCCTGTGTTTATATATCACACAGTTACAAGATAATCGCTAATTGATATGGAATATAATTCTGCTTCCTAAAATATATCAATCAGGTATCTTTTCTTCCAAGTATTCCATTCTTCATAGAATTCCTTCTTCATGCATATCTCTTCTTACGTTTGTCTTGATCTTCTTTCCTTTCAATCAGCCGTCTTCCTTATCTGAAAGTTTCCTTTAAGTTCTGATATTATCTCCTGATAAATATCTCCTGAACCTTAAGTACTGATCACTTAAGTTCTAACTTCAACATAAGTGCTGATTTCAGTTAAGTACTGATTTGTCCTGTTTAAGTAAGATCTGAAAACTAAACATAAACCATATTGGTCATGACATTATCAAATATATCTAACAATCTCCCCCAACTTGTAAATTAGCATAATATAGAAGTTTAACAGATATTTGATGATGTAAAAAACATTAAGTACAAATGCATGAGAAATGGACTAGATAACTACAACTTACAGTCCTTAAAGCTTTACCAACTTTAACTTCTGATAACAACTTCAGTCTGTATATATATCAGAATTTAAGCAGTTGTAGATCTTGACTTGGCTTCACTTTCTGATCTCTTTGATGTCAGGAGTTGTTTTGAGATAGTTATTTAACAAACATATCTCAGCATATCTGAGTTCATCAATCATCCTCCTTTTAGCATCTTTGAGTTCTGCAGTATCTTCACCAGTTTGGAAGATAGCATATCTGAGATCATTAATTTTTGCTTTTCTCAACTCCTGATCCAGTCTTGTGACATAGACTTTGTCAGACTCTACATTGAATTCAAGTCCCTTAATACCAAGATATGTTCTGATCTGTGCAGTATTAGGCTTCATATCAACAATATCACCCTTGTGATCTCTGTACTTTGGACAGTATGTGCTGTCGGACTTTACAGAATAAAGCCTTTTATGTCTCTAAATTTGAGTCTTCAAATAGTTTGCAGTACTTTCTGTTATTCTGTCATTCACTTGAAGTAAGAATAAAACATGTTCTAGTTCTTCAAAATACTTCAGTGGTATAGCATTTTCCCTTATATGGTAAACCCTACCATCTGTCATGAAATATAACAAGATGTGTTCTTTCAAGTAGGTATGGTAGACCATCTGTACAGATTCTAGTTGATTCAATCTTTCAGGAGTTGCTCCAACACCTGGTTCACCTAAGGAAATTGGATCATTGGTTGTGTTCTGCACTCTTCTTTCATCAGCACTTCCCAATCTAGATTTATCTCTTGCTTCCTTTCCAGTAACCACTCTTGCTTCAAAACCACTTGCTGCAGTCTTCAAAGGTAGAGTCTGTTTGGCTTTAGTGAAACCTGGTAAGAGTAACTTTGAGGATTTAACATGAGCAATGTCAGAGGTTTCCTTTGACTTATCTTCTGATATCAAGTCAACTTGAGCCATGTCAGAGGTTGCTTGCTTCATTTTTATATCAGAACTAACTATATCTTGACTCTGAACAACTTGAGCCATGTCAGAGGTTGTCTTAGAAATCTTCCTTGAAGTCAGAGTAAGATTAGTATCTTCAACAGGAATTTCTTCATCCATAGGAGGCACATAAACCTTTATAGGTTCACCAACTTTTTCTTTGCCCTTGGACCTTTTATCTATCTGCAATTATGATTTGGCCTTGGTTGCCACAGGATTTGTCCTTTCTTTTATCACAATGCCTTTAGCCGTAGGAAGTTTCTTTTTACCAACAGAAGCTTCAGATTTGGAGTTGACTTTTTCTGACTTAAGTCTAGCTTCTTCTTCCATTAGACTCTCAAAGTCCATTCCTGGATTTTCTTTCAGAAATAACTGTCTTGAAATTTCTTCATCAAGATCCAAAAGTTCATCAGAACTTATCCTTTTACCAGTATCAGAAGTTATTCTTCTCCCAGTATCAGAACTTGTTCTATGACTTGTAGTTCCAGCTCTTCTTGATGAGAGACCTCTACCTTGACCATGACCTCCACCCATTCCAGAGTTTCCCTGGTCATCATTTTCATCATCATTTCCCTTCAGTGTCTTAACAGTTTTGCATTTGGACTTAATTACTTTCTCCCCGTTTTTAGCATCAGCAGGTAAAAGAAGAGAGACAAGCAATTCCACCGAGGATTGGATTTCATTGAGTTGAGATTGCTGAGAAGCTTGATTTTTCAAAATTTCATCAATCTGAGATTGTTGCTTCTCTTGGGTTTTCTCAATGTAAGCAACTCTGTCAAAGGTAGGTTGGAAAAAACTTTTCTTTTCAAGTTTCATAGTCATTTCTTGCTTGAGTAAAGCTTCTTGATTTTTATGCACCTCGGCATGAGTTGTTGAGTGTTGACCTTGAAGGTGTCTAGTACTCAATGCAGTAATTCTCGGTTGTGTCTTGAAATCATCATTAACTAGCATTTCATCAGCTTTTGCCAAGTGCTCAACAAGAATTCTTTCATTTGGAACAAAGGTAACTGTGTTCCACTCCTTAATCCACTCCTGTCCTCTAGGAGTTTCAATCCAAGGTACTGGTGCATCTCCTCTAACAAACTTTTTAACTAGTTCATCTTTTGAAGGAGCTTATAGAGGTGCATGGCCAGAAGGACCAGCTTCATCAGCATCTGCATTTGTAGCAGCATCACCAGTATCATCAGCATTTGTAGCATCATAACTTACAGAGTCAACATCATCTGATAAAAGAATAGTATGAGATGCTATTGAGGCTTCAATATCAACATCATCCTCTAAGTGCTTATCTGCTTCCAAGTTCTGATCAACAGCCATATTCTGATGTTCACCTATAGTCTGATCTTCAATATCTAAATGCAGGGAATGTGTTGTAGACAATTCTGGAATTTCATTAGCATCAGGAATTGTTGTTGTTGATGGATTGATTTGAGCTGGTGGAGCTTCTAAATAGAGAACCTCAGGCATAATTTGGTTATGAATATCAATCTCAGCACTTGTGCCTGGGTCTGCAGTAGATACTGGTTCATTTACTAGAGACACAGGTGGTGTAGATACTTTATCTTGAGCAGTTTCCTGAGTTGGTGACAATGGAGGTGTAGATGCAGTAGCTTCAGCAAATTCTGGCTCTTTTGAGATCAGAGATTCCTGATCTCCTTCCTTAGCTGCTGCTTCCTCATCCTCTGAAACTGACTCAGCCCTGTACCTTTGTGCTCTCTATTTCTTGTATCTCTTTGAAGGTGGAGATTCCTTGGGAGTTTCAGCAGAATACATCCTTCTAAGCCTTTTGAGAAGCTTAGAGCCCCCAATTCCAGTATCCTTCTGAGAAGAGACCTTCTCAGCTTCTTTGACAACAGATTCTGACACAGGAACATGTTCCTCACTGTCTGACTCATCTCTCAGAACAATCCTCCTTCTCTTCTGTGGTGTCTGAGGTATAGTCTTTGTCCTCTTGGGCTTTGAAGATGAAGGCCTCACAGTATGTGCTGATGATGAAGGTTGAGATATCTGTGAAGGTTTGAGATATGTTCTGATAGAGGGTTGAGTAGGTTGAGGTGTATATGTGGTATGTTCTGATGGTTGTTGTGGTGTCTGGGTTGTGCTGGTGGGTTGAACATCAGGGTAAACAAATCTGTAGGTTTGAGGATCAGCATTTACCAGGATCTGTTTTACAGACTGAGGTATCTGTAAGGGTCTAACCACCCTTTTTCTTAAGGTCAGCATTTACCAAGTCATTAAAAGCCCATTTTGCAAGTTTAAAGGGTGAAATTAAGTCAGTGCTAGGTTGGGGTTCATCAGCACAACAGAAGTTATATATAAGCTGACAGAATCTAGCAAAGTATACTACATTCCTATCTTCTGTCATCCTATCCCCTATAAAACCTAGCACAGCTCTTGCAAAATCAAAATGAGTTTGGTGAATAATAGCATACCCGATGTGTTGACTCATAATTGGAATGTCATCAAAGTTGGAACACTTATTGGAGAATGCCTTAGTGATGCAGTCGAAGAAAAAACTCCATTCCTTTCTGATATGTGCCCTTTTCAACTGTCCAAGCTTGCCCAAACTCTTCTCATACCCCAAATTGGCCATTAGCTGCTGTAGAACAAGTTCCTCCGCTGTTGAGAAAATGCAGCCTTCTGGTTAGTGTAGAGCTTTACAAACTGCTCCAGGAGTTACCACATGCTCAACATCATTCACTTCAAAAATAATGCTTGGAGCACCAGTTGCACCAACATTATCAAAATGCCCAGTCCGCCAGAACGTCAGAACTTGTTGGCTTGAAATGACTTGAGGTTGGGTTAACGCATACCCAATCTCACTGTGTACTAGAAGATCTTACACAAAGTGCAAATCAGATGGAGCTTCAGCATGGTTCAAGATTGCAACATAGTTGTTGGGTACAAACTTGGCTCCATCTATAATCAAATTCTTAGGTGCCATGAGAAAAATTGAGAAATTAGGTTGCCTGTAAGGTGTTTGATAAAATGTCTGTATGAAAAAGCGTCAGAGATGAGAGAGAATAGTAGTAAAAAGAGAGAGATAAAATGTGAAAGTAAATAAAAGATTTTAGAATCTTTTCTCTCTTTTACTTATACACGGTAGAAAAAGTAACCGTTGGACACCTGTCAGACATGCAGCGGTAAAGGATAATTAATGGGCACGGGAATACAGTAATCATTACTTATCACATGCAGTTTTTCAAGGAAAAACAGTTCCACTTACCAAGTAATCCCATTAATTAAGGTAGTTCAGTTTTATTTTAAAATTTAAAACTGTTCCCACTTAATTAATTAATTTCACTGTGAGACCAATATTCTGTAAAAATATGACCAATTAGAGTATGACCATAAAGAAACCAAGGAACAAATATTGACACGTCAGTATCAGAACTTGATTTGTATCAGAGCTAAAACGATCATCAAAATATGGGTAATCAGGATGTAAAAATGCATCAAAATATCAAACGACTCAGAGACAAATTCTTGCATAAATATAAAATTCCATTAATATATTTAGCAAATTCATTTCATAAAATTTAAATTACATCAAAAAATTACAAGATTGTCCTAAGCTACAAATCCTAACATCAACAGCTTTTGTCCTAAGCTTAGAAGCCAGACAAAGCTGACAGTGAAGAGAAACAAGGAGCATACACTATTTCTTCTTCCTACTCTCAACAAAAAGAACAGCGAGATGAATGATTCGCTCCTGCTGTCGGAGATGACGGAGATGTAGATCTCTTCGAACTGTCAACAGATCACGTTTAATGATCTCTGGAAATTGAATCCAGAGATTGTGAGGGATGTTGTTGATATGGTATGGAGTTGGAATTCCATTTAGAAAAACATGTACTGTCTCAGTACCATAATTGTAAAACCAGCCAAACACAACCATTTGTGGTGAAAAGAATAAGACGAGAGTGAGTTTGTGAGAAAATGAGAGATGTGCTGGCTGGAATGAAGTGTTGGATTGTATAGCCAATGGAATGTCAGGAGATGCAAGGAAAATTTAATGATAATAGGTAGAAATAATTCTACCTCGTCTCCCTAGACTGATGAGAAGAAAAACAGCAATTGGAAGTGTAAAACAGGATTTAATGCGCACATGAAATAAGTAAAAATTACTGTGCATGGACGTGTACCATTAACCCTAATGGTATATACTGTTAATATCTCACCCAAACATAGTCTGATTTTAAATAAGACTGTTTTAGATTTTAACCACAAATAAGTCAAGTAAAGAATCAGAGTGTAATATCAGAACTTAGACTTATATCAGAACTTAACAGTCATCAGAACATGATTTCTTAACTCAAAAAGTAAATGCCTATTTCTGCAACTCTTCACACAAATTCTGATTTCATTTCTTCAGAACTTAATCATCAGAACTTCCATCATAACTTGTCCTCAGAATTTATGCAATCTGACACATAAACTGTCCATCTAAAACATCATTTATCACCACAGTAATTTTCATCATTCATATGGAGTGTATGTGTGTGCAGTAAGCTAAATATCAGATAGAGATTAAAGTATGATTCACTTTAATATATCTTAAAAATAAGGCATAACTAAGAACTTTGCTCAAAACCTGTCATGATTCTGAAGTCTACTTTAGAATGAGTTCATGCATGAGTCCACCTCAACTCTTTTGTGCTCATTTTATGCAACTTTTGAAATTCCATTTTACAGTGGCTTCTCAGTGTAAGTGAGTTACGACTGCTTATCAGAATTTATACAATTATCACAGTATTTCTCCAGTAATCATAGAGTGTGAAAAGTCACCAAGAAAAATATATATTTTTGCTTTTCTGATGCATATTACTTAATACCAGCAATGCACTTGGGTCTTCCCTTCCACAGTTTTTACTCTAGATCTCAAAGGAGTACCTGATATTTATTCTTTTTCTTTTCTTTTTCTTTTGATAAGTGAGGCTTATTAGCACTTAGTACATTCACCAGATTTACTAACATCAGAACTTATCAGATGAGAAGCATTATTCTAGTTGTTGACTTAGTAATAAGATAGACAAAGTAAACTTAACTAAGCTCAATATCAGAATTTGCTTATGTCAATAGATTTCCACATAAATAATTACTTCTAACATGGGATTTGTTAGTATATTAAAGACTACCAGGTCAGCATCTAGCATATTTATCCTCATTGGATTGAATAATCACAGAAATATTCATATCACTATCAGAGTTTAGAAATTTACATCAGACAACAATCAGTACTTAAGCAATTTTCAATTAGGCACATAATACACAAAGATAGTAATATTTGTAAATACTGATCATAAAGTCTAATGCATCAGAACAAAAGCTAAGCAGATTTAGAGAAAGAACCTGAAATCATTCCAAGTTCATTCACCAATCTAGTAAAGGTAGCTTCACACAGTGGTTTGGTGAAGATATCTGCTAGTTGTTGATCTGTTGGAACAAAATGCAATTCCACTGTACCTTCATCCACATGTTCCCTTATGAAGTGGTACCTAATGCTGATGTGCTTTGTCATTGAGTGTTGAACTGGATTACCTGTCATAGCAATAGCACTTTGATTATCACAGTAAATAGGGATTTTAAAATATGTTAACCCATAATCCAGTAACTGATTCTTCATCCAAAAAATATATGCACAACAGCTTCCTGCAGCAATGTACTCTGCTTCTACAGTTGATGTGGAAATTGACTTTTGTGTCTTGCTAAACCAAGAAACCAATCTGCCTCCAAGAAATTGGCAGCTTCCACTTGTGCTTTTACTGTCAATTTTGCAACCTGCAAAATCTGCATCTGACTAACCTATTAGTTTAAAGTCTGATTCTCTAGGATACCATAATCCCAGATCAGCTGTTCCCTTAAGATACTTGAAAATTCTTTTCACAGGTGTTAAGTGAGGTTCTCTTGGATCTGCTTGAAATCTTGCACAAAGACAGGTAGCATACGTAATATCAGGTCTACTAGCAGTTAGATAGAGTAGAGAGCCAATCATACCTCTGTAATTAGTAATATCTACTGATTTACCAGTATCCTTATCCAATTTTGTTGCAGTGGTCATGGGAGTGGATGCACTTGAACAATCTTGCATTCCAAATTTCTTCAGCAAATTTCTGGTGTACTTGATTTGACAAATAAAAGTGCCTTCTTCATTTTGCTTGACTTGAAGGCCCAGAAAATAGCTAAGGTTCCCCATCATACTCATTTGATATCTTGACTGCATTGGTTTGGCAAACTTCTTACAAAGTCTGTCATTTGTAGAACAAAAGATGATATCATCAACATATATCTGAACCAAAAGTAAGTCCTTTCCATGGTTGAGGTAGAACAGTGTTTTGTCTATAGTTCCTCTGTTAAATCCACTTTCCAGAAGAAACTGAGCTAAAGTCTCATACCATGCTCTTGGAGCTTGCTTAAGGCCATAAAGTGCTTTATCAAGCATGTAGACATGATTAGGATATTTGGGATCTACAAAGCATGGAGGTTGTTCAATATATACTTCCTCTTCCAATTATCCATTGAGAAAAGCACTTTTCACATCCATTTGAAAGACAGTAAACTTTTTGTGAGCAGCATAAGCCAAAAATATCCTTATGGCTTCCAATCTAGCAACTGGTGCAAATGTTTCATCATAATCAATTCCCTCCTGTTGATAATATCCTTTTGCAACCAACCTTGATTTATTCCTTGTAATTATGCAATCACTATCAGTTTTGTTTTTGAACACCCACTTTGTACCAATAACAGATCTGTTCTTTGGTCTTGGCACTAGGGTCCAGACTTTGTTTCTTTCAAATTTATTTAACCCTTCCTGCATTGCTTGCACCCAATCAGCATCTTGAAGAGCTTCTTCTACTTTCTTTGGTTCAGTCTGAGAAAGAAAAAAATTATAGAGACATTCACTTGAAGTAGATGTTCTAGTTCTGACACCTGCATCAGGATTTCCAATAATTAAGTCAGGTGTATGTGATTTAGTCCACTTCCTTGCAGATGGAAGATTTTCTCTAGAACTGGATGTTCCCCCATGATTCATGCTATCTTCATCAACATTTTCTGATGCTCCCCCTGAAACTATGCTCTCTGAGTTGGATCCTTCAGAATTTAAGTTTTCAGAATTATCAGAACTTGGCTTATCACAACTTGATGAATCAGAACTTGAAGAGCCAGTTGTATGTTCTGAAGTTTCTTGAGATGTGGTTATATTTTCAGTATGCTCCCCCTGCACAGGTGCATCTTCCTTTGACGTAGTCACCACAGTTTCAATAACATCAGAGTTTAATCCATCAGAGTTTGCAGTATCAGGATTTAGACTGTCAGGATTTTCAGTATCATAATTTAAGTCTTCATTTTGGAATCTCAGCTGATCATGATCATTGAAATCTTCAAGTCCAGTAATCTTCTTATCATCAAAGGAGACATTGATAGATTTCATGATAACCCGTGTTCTTAAATTATAGACTCTGAAGGCTTTTGTGGAAAGTGGATATCCAACAAAAATTCTTTCATCAGCTTTTAAATCAAATTTGGATAGCTGTTCAGGGAGAGTCTTAAGAACAAACCAATTGCATCCAAATACATGAAAATACTTCAGATTTGGCTTCTTTTTCTTCACCATTTCATATGGTGTCTTTCTATGCTTGTTAATGAGTGTTGCATTCTGAGTAAAACAAGCAGTCTGCACAGCTTCAGCCCAAAAATAGGTTGGTAGCTTTGCTTCATCAAGCATAGTTCGTGCAGCTTCAATAAGAGTTCTATTCTTTCTCTCAACAACTCCATTTTGCTGTGGAGTTCCAGGAGCAAAAAATTCCTGCTTGATTCCATGGTCTTTGCAGAACTCTTCCATTGTCAAATTCTTGAACTCAGTGCCATTATCACTTCTTATTATCTTCACAGAATCTTTGACCAATTTATCCAGTTGCTTGACATGATCAATCAAGATAGATACAGTTTCACTTTTTGTGTGCAAGAAATACACCCATGTGTATCTGGTGAACTCATCCACTATGACCATATCATATTTCTTCTTTGCAATAGACATGACATTCACTGGACCAAATAGATCAACATGTAGTTGGTGATAAGGCTCAAGAATTGATGATTCAGTCTTGCTCTTGAATGAAGATTTTCTTTGTTTAGCCTTCTGACAAGAATAACAAAGGCCATCAGGAGCAAATACTGACTTTGGCAGTCCTCTCACAAGATCTTTCTTGAACAGTTCATTTATATTGTTGAAATTTAAATGAGAGAGTTTCTTATGCCAATTCCAGCTTTCTTCAATTGATGCTCTACTCACCAGACAGATTGCAGACCCATCAGTACTTGTTAAAAGCTTGGCTTCATAAATGTTACCATGCATGTATCCTTTCAGAATAACTTTGCCTGTAGATTTGCTTACAATTTCACAGTGTTCTTCAAAGAAATCCACATGATAACCTCTGTCACAGATTTGACTAACACTCAACAGATTGTGTTTAAGTCCTGAGACTAGAGCTACTTCTTTGATGATGACATTCCCAAGATTGATATTGCCATATCCCAATGTTTTTCCAATGTTGTCATCTCCATAAGAAACACTTGGGTCAGCCTTCTTTACAAAGTCTGATAGCAGGGCTTTATTTCCAGTCATATGTCCTGAACATCCACTGTCCAGAACTAGGATGTTTTTCCTGTTGTCTTGCAATCACAAAGACCACTAATGATTAGTTTTAAGGACTCAGACTTGCTTGAATACTGTGGCCTTATTAAGTTTGTTAACATTTACAGCGGATTTAGCATCAGAGTTTATGTTAACATTTTTCTTATCAGCATTTATACTATCAGACTTTGTATCAGAACTTACACTTGAAGGAACAATGCTAACTTTCTTTAAAGAAGGTTTTATTTGATAATAATCAGAGTACAAACTATGATATTCCTTACAAGTATAAATGGAATGCCATAAACTACCACAATGAAAACAAGGATTATGTGGCCTATATCTAACAGACTGACTCTTAACTCCTGACTTTGAAGGTAAGGAGTTTATGTTCTTATTCTTCCTGCAAAAAGAAGCCAGATGGTTAGAACTTCCACAATTATGACATGTTTTTCTAAGAGCATTAGGAACAGGCTTATAATCATTGCTTTTATTTATACCTTCATTTCCATTCCTATTTTTCCTAGGAGACTTTACCTTGTTTATATTCTTTACATCTTTCAGCTTATGCTTAAGCTGCTTCTTTGTCATTAAGCCTACATTTACTTCAGTTGTCTTTTCCTATTTTAGTTTGTCAGAAGTTAATTCCTCTTTAACTTCTGATTTCTCAGTTTCAGACTTTACAGCTATAAACTTAACAGATTTTAACTTTGGCTTTTGTTTAACAACTATAGGCTTAATATCTACAGTTCCTTTATCATTTTTATCATCTCCATAACCTAAGCCCTCTTTCTAGTTTCCACTACTTAACAAATTCTGAGTTGTTCTGCCAGAGTTAGGCCAAGTCCTGATAATTTCTCTTTCCTTTCCTAACTCAGTTTTTAGAGATTCATTCATTTTAAGTACTTCAACCCTAACATAGAAAGCATCATCTCTATCTTTCTGAGTTTGATGGAACATAACTAACTCTTTTTCTAAATAATCATTCCTCTTTTTACAAGCAATATTTTCAAAAGTTAATCTTTCACATGTTAAAGTTTGATCTCTATACCTAATGAACATGGTTTTAAGATATCTTCTCAACTCATTAATATCATCAGTATGAAAGACATAAGTAGTTTGAGGTACCTTTAACTCAGCAACTTCAGGACTGCTGTCAGCATTTGCCATCAAGGCATAGTTCTCCTCACTTTCAGAATCTGAAGTGTCTGTCCAGCTTTTCTTCTTTGTGACAAGAGCATTGCCTTTGTCACTCTTCACTTTCTTGCAATTAGGAGATATGCGGCCTTTCTCACCACAATTGTAGCATTTGACATTTGTGTAATCTCCTCTGTCAGACTTCCCTCCTTTGCCTTCAGATTTTCTGAAATTCTTCTTATCAGAACTTGCATCTTTCCTGGAAAACCTCTTTCCCTTCTTGAACTCCCTGTATGCAATCCTTGTGATTCCTTTCACCATAAGAGCACACAGCTTCATCATCTCTTCATCAGCATCCATCTTAGGCAAGCTTTCAGTTTCTGAGTCATCATCACTATCAGAACTTGATGACTCAGTATCAGACTTTGTGATGACCGCTTTTCCCTTGCCTTTCCTTGAGGTAGCTGCCTTGGGGGATTCTTCTTCACCCTTAAGAGCAACTATCCTTGACTTTCCTCCTTTCCTCTTGCTTCTTTGTTCCATCTCGAGTTCATGAGTCTTGAGCATCCCATAAATTTCATCAAGAGTTGTTTCTTCAAGATTATAGTTGTCTCTTATAATTGTTGCCTTCAAATCCCAACTTTCAGGAAGAGCTAACATGAATTTAAGGTTTAAATCTTCAATTTCATACTCCTTATCAACTAAAGACAAATCATTCAAGAGTTTGACAAATCTGCCATATAAATCAATCAATGACTCATTAGGCTTTGAGTCAAAGTGTTCATACTCTTGAGTGGGTATTGTCTTCCTGTTCTTCTTAATCGAATCAGTTCCCTGGCACCTTGTATCCAAGGCATCCCATATCTCCTTTGCAGTCTTGCGGTTAATTACCCTGTTTGACATTATAATATCAATGGCACTATGCAGCAAGTGTCGTACCTCAGCATCCTTAGCAATTGAAGCAATATCTTCAGCAATGTAATCACTCTTCTCCTTTGGTCCAGACTTTGCTGCTTCACCTGCAACTACAACAGCGAGTTTTGTTGGCTTGTGAGGTCCTTTATAGATTCTGTTAAGAAATTCTTGATCAGTAGCTTCCAAAAATATAGTCATCCTCACCTTCCATATGGGATATTCAGATGGCTTCAGTATGGGAACTCTAATAGCCTCATATCGACTATGTATTTGAGTCTTTGTTGGTTCTTCAGTTTTGGTGGCCTTGGTTGGAGTTTCTGCTTCAGACATGATTGTTTTTGGATCTTAAACTGTTTGTGTGTTAACAGATAGGCTCTGATACCACTTGTTAGGTCACACACACTGTAGAAGGGGGTTGAATACAGTGTATAGCACAATCAAATCGAATTCAAATAACACAAGTAACAGATTACAGACTTTATTCAATGCAATAAACTCTGTTACAATATGGAACTGTCCTCTTTCAGTAATGAACAAATATCACGAGAGCTGCTAGGGTTACAATGAATAATATTCTCGATAATGATAACACTTATAGTGTAAACCCTATGTCTGTGTTTATATATCACACAGTTACAAGATAATCGCTAATTGATATGGAATATAATTCTGCTTCCTAAAATATATCAATCAGATATCTTTTTTTCCAAGTATTCCATTCTTCATAGAATTCCTTCTTCATGCATATCTCTTTTTACGTTTGTCTTGATCTTCTTTCCTTTCAATCAGCCGCCTTCCTTATCTGAAAGTTTCCTTTAAGTTCTGATATTATCTCCTGATAAATATCTCCTGAACCTTAAGTATTGATCACTTAAGTTCTGACTTCAGTATAAGTGTAGATTTCAGTTAAGTACTGATTTATCTTGTTTAAGTAAGATCTGAAAACTAAACATAAACCATATTAGTCATGACATTATCAAATATATCTAACAGGTTGTTATATTCATGGTACCGGCGTATAGTTAACAATATAGGTATGGCAAATGAGATGTGTATATTTTAGAATATATTACAGTGTTGGCTGTGTTGATATAGGTCATACATGGATTATTTTCTAGTATAAAGATTAATATATTGTTATTTATTTATTTTTAATCCTCGAACCTTTTATCTGATATGATAGGTTAGAGACTACATCAAAATCAATTGGGTTAATAACTTTTACCGGCTACCACACATCTTAGAATTTGGGTGGTCAGCAGATTTTGTGACATCTCATGTCAAATTTCATGTATGTCAAGTCCATAAAATAACTAATCTTTGTTCAAGTTAGTAAATTTGATACATATTAGTTATTGAATTGATCTTGTAAAAAAATAAACACATTTTATTGATATAAAATATTCTACCTTATTGATCAGATGTCCTCGTCAGACTCACAATTTAAATTGGCTAAATTTTACGTAGTGAATCGGTTCACATAGGCAAATGACGAAGACTTTTCAAAAAAGGGCCAAATTCCGAATTCAAATGAAGTTGAAGTATTTCATATTTTTTTTTCAAAAAAATTGGGTCAAATTACAATTTCGAATTCAACTGAAGTACACCAACTTTTTATAGTCGTGATGTGTATTTGTGTCTATTTTCAGTAAATTTTAAAAAAATATAGGGATTTGTAGATTTTAATTTATATAAAAAAGGTTTATAACATATTCTTAAACATAAAAATTATTAATAAGGTAATAATTTGTTAATGTATTCTGTTTGAACTTATATTTTAATTTAATTTATTAAAATTAACTTCACAGATAATATAAAATTTATGTTTAAAGTTAAATAAAATATTTCAGTATTAAAAAATATTAACATATAAATTTATATGTATGGTGAAGAATATAAGTAATAATTTGGTGTAGTGATTTAAACATATATTGGTGAATAAGTATACTCCTGTTCGATTCCCAATAACAACATTTTTTTAAATGATATTAAACAGATTGACATATCTGTCATTTCACGAGAATAAAACGTCTCATTAAAATTGTAGTCATGCTGGACTATTATATATAGAAGAGATGTAATAAACATGTATCCTTTTATCAACAAAGCTAGCATGATAACTTGTGCAAACAAAAGTAGAATAAAAGTAATGAATGTAGAGAAAATTGCGAACTAAACAAATATTGAGGTCATCAATTATTGGTTCACATGGTGTACACCTCGATACTTCATGAACATGTGTCATTGTATCCACAAAATTAGCATGATAGCTTGTCAAAAGGCACGAATCATATATTATTTTAGATATACTATTGTATTTTATAAATTTTTATTTAACCTATAGTTCTATCAAATGCTAACTTGTTTGTCACATATAAATATTTTTATTTTTACCAGATCTTGTGGGTGCTTACATATTATCCCATTCATAACTTAAATAAAAAGATTCATAAACATATAATAGTAAATATTAGTACCATAACAGTCATTAACACTAATACAAGAATTATTCAAACATATTATCATCATAAACACTCATACAAAGATTCTTTATAATATTATCATCATAAATACTTTTAAATATGCAATAAATCTAAAACCTCGAACATACTTCTCCCCCTGATCTACCTCAATCGCCCATTCCACCATCACCTGCACCTCCGGGAGTGCGACGGCGGGAGCGAAAAACCAGATAAGCCATAGCTAAAGTGGTCGCCAACACAGAAACAGGGCCGCCTTGCGTCTATTTCAAACCCCATGTAGTTTTATTCTCCCTGCGGACTCATTGATCAATCGAGTAAAAAATAAAAGGAATTATGACATCTTTTGCTGCACGTTGCCATTCTCAAACTCAATTAACACCTTGGGATACTCTTCTAATATTTCTTTTAAAATCTCAAGATATACTATTTTCTTGTATGAATAATACTCCGACTCTTGATAAATGCTCCAAATTTTAAGAATACATGGCCATATATGTATCCTAATTATCCATTTGACATGCTTACTTAAAACAGATGATACATTTTATTTTTAAATATTATATTAATTTTATTTTAATTTAGAAAATAATGAGGTTTTAAACATTACCGTTTTTTCACTTATAAATATAATATATTTGTTATGCATTCTATCAATTCATGTAAAAAAATACACTTATTAAATTAAAATTATTTGTATAATATCTTAGATAAAAATATCGCAAAATTATTAAATGAATAATATTTTTAAATCTTATTTAAAATTGTTTTCACTCATTTTATTTGTGTTTATATTGTGATTATCACTTCATATTTCTTTCTTTTGTACAGGGCATCCAAAACTTCAAGAACGGATCTGATTATAACCATCACTCATGAAGTAATATGGTATGTCTATGTAGTACTTTAAAAAATATATACTCGAAATCTCGTGAGACCGCAACATATCTCCCACCGCCAACATACATCATATCCTTATATATAATAAGAGTAAGGGGGTTCTTTTCCAAAATTTTGGTCATGTACCGCCAAAACAATCTCAGCCATTGATTTTATTAGGAAAAAAAAGATGTCCAAAATCAATTGAAAAAATTATTTAGACAATCATAAATAGAAAACGATTACATTATTGTACTACTATTCAAACACCGAAATTTGATACAATGTCTTATCTCCTAATACAATCTTAGATAGATTAAGATCACATGTTTAACAAATGATAAATGTGAAACGATTATATTGTTTTAGTAATATTCAAAGACCAACATGTGATACAATGTTACAACTTTAGAATGAATTTGATTAAATATTCTACTATATGTAGCTAAATAATATACATCGTCAAAATAGTAATTCAAATCAACATCCTTAAATTTTTTAATATTTTCTATTTATTGTAACAATATTGCAACAAACTATCAAAATAAAATCACAACATAGGAAATAACAATATTTTTAACAATTAAAAAAAAGTAAATTTTAAAAAATTGTCGCGCCGGCTATAAGCTAGTATAATAAGATAACAGTGAATTTTTAGAAAATACAACATGGTACAATCATAGTTAACATTTACATAATTAATAAAAGAAAATATAATTTCATTCATGTAAATTATTTGTTGCTTGCATTGGGTATGAAATTTCGGACATGACACATATCCAAATACTCAACTATTCAACTTGGAAATCTAAAATTTTGGGACAATGAGACGTTGTATATTGGACATGGGTACGAGAACACACTATATTAATAAACATGCGTTGTAATTAAGACACCTAAACAAAAAAATAAAATTTCTTATATTTAACATCAATTTGTAAATAAATTTACAATTAGGTGTCTTTTCTACATTTATCTCACTCTTGTTTCTTTTTTCTTCTTATACATTTATTTATAATCATTAAATTGACTCGAATGTGGTATTTAGGTTAGTCAAAGGATTTGATACGAAATAAGTGTCATGTACGGTGTCCAGGTGTATGACAATTGAAAAAGAATAGTCGAAGTAAAATAATGTACATTCGAGAAAAGCCAAGAAAAGAATACAGTAAACACCTTAGTCCATCACGGGAAGCACCTCGGCATTACCTGTAAAAAAATAAGGTTGGTTATGATATATAAAAACATTAACAAAAATTATTTCTTTCAAACTTGAATTTACAACAATAAGTTTTTTTTTGAAGGAATTATTATCAAGTAGGAATCTATATGAGGAATCCTCGTAAAGTTTCGCATCAGGATCATTCTGCTCTACAAAGTAGTCTATAACAACCTGAAAATCAGTCAAAATTAAATATAAGAAAAGTCATGATTATTTTGTTATATTAATCTAATACACTTTTGCATTATATAGATTTATTCATTTATGATAAATGTAAGTAGGGTCGGTCCTTGAGTAAGACGACCAAGGCGACTGCCTAGGGCACCACCTCAGAGAGGTACACCAAAATTTACTGCTAACGTATGTATTTATATATGTGTAATTTTTATATTTAAGATAAAAAATAAATTAGAAATATATTAATATTTAAATATATTCCAGGAACCCATATAATTCAAATATATTAAATTATATATTGGGGAACTAATTTTAAAACTAAAAACTTGTGAATACAATCTGCGATTAATACATATAAATCAAACAAGTGTGTGCGTGAGTAAACAAAATCAAACAGAGAAAGAAAGGATATAAACATAAGAGAGATCCTCGAGTCCAGTTGAAACTGTCTCCTTAAAGCTATTTCGCCTCTCACCGTATGTGCGAGTCGATAGCCTCCCAGGATAAAACCAGGTAGCGGCGGCGTTACGGATAACGAGCACCTTCAGCTAGCTTGAACGGGCACGAAACTATCACCGACACAGAGAGAGAGAGAGAGAGAGAGAGAGAGAGAGAGAGAGAGAGAGAGAGAGGTAGGATTTGTGTTTAGGAGGACGACTGTATATTTTGAGTGAGTTAACCCTAAACCCTATAACGAAAATATATAGGCTTAGAGAAATGTGTGCACTACTTCTCTTATTTAATTAAACGCGTTAATTAAATTTAATTCGAGAGTCAATTATTATTCGTAATTGAATCGAATTGTAACTGTCAAATCAATTCATATTCGTATTTATAAAAATAAATACCGAATAATGAATATTTATTTAAGAGCCCAAGCCCAGTGGAAATTAGCAAAATTAATCCGTGATTATTCGAGCCAATTTTCTGCTACATTCGTATCCGCACGTCGCACACGCGGGCAAGCCCGAAGACTTCGCAAGCCTCGGATTATCCCTCGAAATCCCACAATTTGCACCCCCTTGCGCGCGCACGTAGGAGATGGAGCAACACCTTAGTAACACTTTTAGACACTACTAAAGTGTTATGCTATATAAAGCAATGAAAACCCCTTTTCTATTTCAATGTGGGATACAAGTTTATTTACAACATTTCCACCTTCAAGGGACCAACTTTAGATGATCACATCTCATTCATCCCTTAACCATTTTGAGTGTTTTAAAGTGCCTCGGAAAGCTCTCACGGAGGAGAACATACTCCAAGCGTCACCCACTTAAGAACGGCTCAAAATGACTTGATAATGTGGGGCTCAATACCCACATTTTCCAACAATCCCCCACATGGATGAGATTGATATTTCAGTAGTACACACCAGACAGACAAACACGGAGTTTGACTTGGTGATAGTTTCTTCGATCAGATATAGCATACGATAGGTAGAGAATGCTCCTTGAACCTTCGCTTGAATAAGCATACCGACTTTATTGGTAGACAGCAGACGTGCTTGTCCTTAAAATGTTCGACCGTTTATGTAAACGATGATATACTTATCACTATATCATTTCTGACTCATTCAGCTCTCATGAGTATGTCCATTTTGGCCATGGAACATCTTCTTGGTTCTGGAGGAGTTTCTAAAGAATTATGCCTTACAATTCTCCTTTGAAGCGGCCCCACTTCTCTCCCACATAGGTGATCTTTATCTTATAGAGTAACTTGCATTTACTCAACTGAATTCCATGTGTTCACTCCTGAACTCCATGTATTCATCAAAGATCATTAAAAGCTCAAAGCTTAACCTCGTACCTTACGGGTCTCACTGTTTCCTCATCATATGAACATGCCAGGGGTTATCCCCACAGTGATTTGGTCATCATGATTTAGTTGTCCCATTGAACCAAGTTCTCGGGATCTCCAGTCAGCAATGGTTGGGTGTCCACCATGATGCCGTTAAAAAATAGGCTTAAGGCCCATCCCTCTCAATGATTTCTCAACCACTTCTCTTGATAACCCTTTGGTTAA
Source organism: Apium graveolens (assembly GCF_009905375.1). Classification (NCBI taxonomy): domain Eukaryota; kingdom Viridiplantae; phylum Streptophyta; class Magnoliopsida; order Apiales; family Apiaceae; genus Apium; species Apium graveolens. The sequence continues at coordinate 111,077 of NW_027419391.1, forward strand.
TTGATCCGCGATATTATCTTTTAACGGTATATAGTCAATAATGATAATTCCAGTTGAGATCAATTGTCTAATGGAACTATGTCATCGTATATGACGAGACTTTCCATTATACATCGTGCTCTGTACTCTGCCAATAGCGGATTGACTATCACAGTGAATCCCTATTGCAGTTACAGGCTTTGGTCATCTTGGAATATCCTCCAGAAACTGACATAGATATTCAGCCTCTTCGGCGCATTTATCTAGTGCCACAAACTCAGCTTGCATCGTGGAATGAGTTATCACCGTTTGTTTCGAGGATTTCCATGATATTGCCGCTCCAACTAATGTAAACACATAGCCACTCGTAAACTTAAGTGCTTTCTTGCTAGATATCCAGTTTGCGTCAGTATATCCTTCTAATACTGCTGGGTATCTACCATAGTGCAGTCCATAGTCTCGAGTTCCCCTCAAGTACCTTAGTTCCTTATGATCGCTTTCCAATGATCAGCTCCCGGATTACTCGTAAACCTACTCAACTTGCTAATTGAGTATGCAATGTCTGGTCTTGTACAACTCATGAGGTACATCAGACTGCCAATTATCCTCGAGTATTCTAATTAAGAAACAGCTACACCTTTGTTCTTGGATAGGTGCAAAGTCATATTCACAGGTATCCTAGCTTTCTCAAAGTCATCCTTAAGAAACTTCTCAAAGATCTTGTCAACATAATATGGTTGACTTAATGCGAGACCCTCAATTTTTCTAGAAATTTGAATTCCTAGAATTACATTTTCTAGTCCCACGTCTTTCATGTCGAATCTTAATTTCAACATGTCCTTTGTAGATTTGATCACTTTATCATTGCTTTCGGCAAAAAGTAGATCATCTACGTATAATGTCATCATGACATAACCATTGTCATTATCCTTGACATAGTTGTTCTCGTTATCCTTATAGTAGGCACAGCTATCACATTCATTGATTTTGAAACCATTGGCCAACACGACCTCGTCAAATTTTTCATGCCATTTCATAGGAGCTTGCTTCAAACCATACAATGATTTCACCAATCTACAGACTTTCCTTTCTTTTCGAGGGATGACAAACCCTTCATGTTGTTTCATATGGATTTCCTCATCTATGTCTCCATTTAAGAAAGTTATTTTCACTTCCATTTGATGTACAGTTAGATTACGTATTGCAGCGATAGCAAACATCATCCTTATGGACGTTATTCTCGTTACAGGAGAATATGTATCAAAATAATCAAGGCCTTTTTGTTGCTTGTATCCTTTAATTATAAGTCTAGCCTTATACTTATCGATAGTGCTATCAGTTTTCAACTTCTTCTTGAAAACCCACTTGCTACCTAATGGTTTGCAACCAGTTGGCAAGTCTACAAATTCCCAAGTATGATTCTGCATAATTGAATCAACTTCATTTTTGATGGCCTCTTTCCACATAGGCCCATCAGGTGAGATAACCGCCTCCTTATAGTTTTTGGGTCACCTTCTTCGAGCAAATATGTCATAAAATCAAACCCATAGGATTTCTCTGTTCATTGTCTTTTGCTCCTTCTCACTACCCCCCACATTTTCGTCTTCACTTTTGTCACTCTCATTATCATCATCTACAGACTCATGAGATCGTTTAGACGTCGTCGGTTGTTGGTATGCTGGATTACAGGGAAACATCGTCTCAAAGAATGAGGCATTCTTGATTCCATAATGGTATTCTTTTGAATATCAGGAATCTTGAATTCATGAACAAGAAACCGATATGCAGTACTATATGGAGGATATCTGATGAAGATACAATCCACAGTCTTAGGACCTATCTTCACCTTCTTCGGTGTAAGGATCAGTACCTTTGCAAGGCACCCCCACACTTTCTGGTGTTGGTAACTTGGTTTCTTTTTTATTCACATTTCATAAGGACTTATATCCTTATTCTTGCGCATCGTAATATTTAAAATATTATTTGTGCTTAAGATGGCTTCTCCCCACATCGATTGTGGAAGCCCAGAGCTTAACAACATCGCATTCATCATCTCTTTTAAAGTTTGATTCTTCCTCTCAGCCACACCATTTGACTGAGGGGAGTAGGTGCAGTGACCTCATGGATTATACCATATTGTGAACATAATTCCCCAAACGGTTCAACATATTCACCTCCACGATCACTTCGTATCATTTTGATTTTCTCAGTTTATTGTGTCTCAACTTCTTCTTTACAGATTTTAAATTTATCTATAGCTTCGTCTTTGCTTTTCAACAAATATACATAGCAGTATTTTGTACAATCATCAATGAATGTAATAAAATACTTGTTTCCTCCTCTCGTAGGAGCGAATTTTAAATCACATATATCGCTATGTATTAGGTCTAGCACTTTGGTGTTCCTTTCCACACGTTTAAATGATGATCTCGTTAATTTTGCCTCAACACAAGTCTCACACTTATGTTTTGAATCAATAGTGAGTTTTGTTATGTATTCTTTTGCACTTAAACGTCGTAAAGTGTCATAATTTACATGTCCTAATCTAGCATGCCATAAATTAGGAGACTCAAGCAAGTAAGCAGAAGAATTCTTCATTTCATTATCGTCCTTAACAGACATCACATTGATCTTAAAAAGTTCATCGGTTAAATAACCCTTGCCTACAAACATACCACTCTTAGACAAGATAACTTTATTTGACTCTTTTACAACGCGAAAGCCATGCTTATTCAACAGAGAACCAGACACAAGGTTCTTGTGAATATCAAGCACATAAAGTACATTCTTCAATGTCATATTCTTCCCAGAGGTCATCTTCAGGATCACCGTGCCTTCACCCTCAATGGTAGAAGTTGCTGAATTCCCCATGTAGAGCTTCTCACCAGCATCGAAAGCTTTGAGGCTAGAGAAAATTGCCTTGTCTGAGCAAACATGCCTAGTAGCACCAGTATCAATCCACCATTCACATGGATTAGAACCGACCAGGTTCACTTCAGAGACCGTAGCACAGAGGTCTATATCACCCATCTCCTTGGAGATATTATCAACCATGTTTGCTTCTTTCTTCTTGTTGGGCTTCTTGGGCCTCTTGCAGTCAGAAGACCTATGACCAACCTTATCACAATTGTAGCACTTTCCTTGAAATTTCGACTTCGAAATCCCTCCATTGGGTGCCAGCTTTGCCCCTTTACCAGAACTAGTCTTCTTGGGCTTGGAGCTTTGAGCATGCTCCACCATGTTTGCCTTCTCAGTGGCAACATTAAATTTCTTCTCGGACCCTCTATTGTCTTCTTCAATACGAAGTCTAACAATAAGATCCTCCAAAGACATCTCCTTTCGCTTGTGCTTAAGGTAGTTCTTGAAATCTTTCCATCAAGGTGGAAACTTTTCAATAACAACAGCGACTTGGAAAGACTCGCTTATGACCATTCCCTCAGTATGAATGTCATGAATGATCACCTGCAGTTCCTGCACCTGACTGACCACAGTCTTAGAGTCTGCCATCTTATAATCAAGAAAGCGGCCAACAATCCACTTCTTTGCCCCAACATCCTCGGTTTTATACTTATGGTCAAGTGACTCCCATAAGGCCTTAGTTGTTGGCTTCATGCTATACACGTTATACAACGAGTCAGACAAACAATTTAGCACATAGTTCTGACAGATGTAGTCGGAGTGCTTCCAAGCATCAACAGCATACACAGTCTGCACGTTACTCTCAGCAGTGAGCAACAGTGGTTCTTCCTTAAGGAAGCAATCTATATGCAACGTGGTCAGATAAAAGTGCATCTTTTGTTGCCAATATTTGAAGTTCGTTCCGTTGAACTTCTCAGGTTTTTCAGCGTGTGTAGCAGGCATAGTTGGCATAACAGGTGCAGCGGGCACCGCACGTGGGACAGATGGTATGTGCGTCTATACTACAGGTGTATGCACACCAGTAGGCACCGCAGGTATAATCGGAGGAGTGAATCCTGCCGATATATGTCCAAGAGGAGCACTAAACTGTCCAATGACAGTGTATCCCATAGGCACATGTCCCGAAGGCACATGTCCAACAGGTGTTTGACCCCCATCAGATCCTACGATCTGTGCGTTAGGGTTAATCGCCTGCTGGTGAACCCCATCAGATCCAACGATCTGTGTGTTGGGATCAACCATCACATTTCCAGCGTTAATCACAGTTTGGTTCTCCATCGATCTGTTACTCAACAAAACAAGCAGATACAGATATATCAGTCACAGATGTATAAAATAAAATAGTTTTAAGATTTTGAATACAATCTATAATTAATACATATAAATCAAACAAGTGTGTGCATGAGTAAATGAAATCAAACAGAGAAAGGATATAAACATAAGAGAGATCCTCGAGTCCAGTTGAAACTGTCTCCTTAAAGCTATTTCGCCTCTCACCGTATGTGCGAGTCGATAGCCTCCTAGGATAAAATGAGGTAGCGGCGGCGTTACGGATAACGAGCACCTTCAGCGAGCTTGAACGGGCATGAAACTATCACCGACAAAGAGAGAGAGAGAGAGAGAGAGAGAGAGAGATGTAAGGTTTGTGTTTAGGAGGGCGACTGTATATTTTGAGTGAGTTAACCCTAAACCCTATAACGAAAATATATCCCTCGAAATCCCACAATTTGCACCCCCAATGCGCGCGCACGTAGGAGATGGAGCAACACCTTAGTAACACTTTTAGACACTACTAAAGTGTTATGCTATATAAAGCAATGGAAACCCCTTTTCCATTTCAATGTGGGATACAAGTTTATTTACAACATTTCCACCTTCAAGGGACCAACTTTAGATGATCACATCTCATTCATCCCTTAACCATTTTGAGTGTTTCAAAGTGCCTCGGAAAGCTCTCACGGAGGAGATAATACTTTAAGCGTCATCCACTCAAGAACGGCTCAAAATGACTTGAAAATGTGGGGCTCAATACCCACATTTTACAACAAAACTAACTTGAATAGGAAAATAAGGCAAAACTACAATAATCCAGTATTATAACTTGATGCATTTCAAATCAATTGTTCAAAAATTTATATGACGATTTATTATTATAACATTGCCGTGACAAATAAAGCAAATTAGAGATGGAGAAAATTTTCATCTTCATAAGTTTTCTTTTGTAGTTAGAGCATTAGAACTATTAGTGCATAACAGATTCTAACTTGGATAATAAAAACATATTCCAAGTTCATTCTCAGAAAGTTTTCTCGGATAATAAAGTGAAGGAAGCATGTTATAATTATAATGATGACCAAAATTTCAAAGTAATTTGTTACCGTTGGCATTGTGGTGCCACACTTACTCGAAGTGATTTGATCTATAAAATATATGTGTGTATAATGGAAGTAACCAAGATTGTGTGAATATAAAACACAGAGAAGGAAAAAGATAAGTACTAGCTGACTTTATGCGCATATCTAATTTCTTATAATGATCTACTGTTATGTACAATAATGGATAGATTTCAGCTGTGAATAATGAATGGTGATGTAATGAATTGTCCTACATGATGCATTTTCACGAACTTATAATGTTTAGTAAATTAAAATTCAAGAAATAAAATATAAGATATTTCTAATTTGTTGTTGAATATACAAGTTGTATAACAAGTTTAATCATAAATCTATAAGAAAATTAAAGTAAAAGAACACGGGATACCATTTTCGAATCTCGTTTAGGGCACCCAAATTTTTAGGGTCGTCCCTGAATGTAAGCATGAAACTAATTGTTAACCTGAATCATGTAAAATTCAATATTTATTACTTTATAGCATGAGTAAATTTTCGAGAAATATATATGGAGAATATATATAAGAAAATGAAAAGAAGAAATTGACATATATGACTTTTAAATAAGATGAATTTGGGCACAACAATAAATATATTTATTTCCAATAGAGATCGCTTAATTTATATAATATGTCTTTTTTTGTTGTTGACCAGTAAAGATATAATTGTTTAAGGGGGGTTGGATACAATTGTATAAATGTTTCGAACAAGTAATAAAATATAACAGCTTTTTATATATCTGATAAAAACTGTTACAAAATCCTCTCAAGAAATACTGATGTTCTTGAGAGCTGCTAGGTCGAATGATCCTCGAGTGTTGTTGTTGTGAATATGTTGTGTACTTGATGATTACCTAAACAAAACATCTAAGTAGATTTTACTTAGTGAAATAATGTAGCACTCGACGGATAAGAATTATAGTCCCGACGGATAACTCATTATAGTCCTGGCGGATGATTAACTTATTATCCATCGAGTGAGTAGCTTATGTAATAATAAGTTTGTAGCACAGTGATGTATGCACCTTTGTATAGAATCTGTAGTAGCATATAAGTCATGTTGATTTTAACTAGATATGCAAAATAGGTTGATTAATTGTACATAAGTAATGTCTTATAATTCTGTATAAGTGAAATGAAGTCAAGTGCCAAAATAGTTACCGACGGATGATTAACAAAGCCTTCGACGGATGATCAAATGACTATCAACGGATGCTTAACATAACAATCGACGGATGATCAATTAAGTCATCGACGGATGATCTGAAAGTCGACGGATGATCATATCAAGAATTCAAACATCAGTTGAATAGTGAAAGCTGACACACAGCCGTCGAGTTGTATACAAACACATTGTGGAAGCCCATTAACTGGGTAATAGAGGATGAAAAGCAGCAAAGATTAAGACTGTTAGATTTTATATTTGTTCAGTCTTTTTGACTTTGTAACCTTGGTATTATATAAACCAAGAGAGTAGCAAATAGAAAAATGACTGAGATAGCTGAGAAACACAAAAACAGAGAAATCTTTGTAAGCATAATCTTTAGCATTTCCTGTATTCTTAGCAGTTCCATTTGTAAGCAGCTGTGGGCATTTCTGCACACAGAGTTCTCTCGATATATTATATATCTCTGGTGGAATTGTTTAAATCCACCAGAAAGTTTTTAAAGACTCTTGTTTTTAATTATTTGTGTTTTGATTCATTTAAGTTTATATTCCGCATTGTGCTAATCAAAACAAATATATCAATAATCGAGTTGAACATTTTTATTTCAAGAAAAAGGTTCAAGAATTCCATTCAACCCCCCTTCTGTAATTCTTGCTACATTGTTAAGGGACTAACAATTGGTATCAGAGCAAGCTCTTAATCTACAAAGAGTTTAAAGATAAAAACAATTCAGCGAGATGAACAAGAAAGATGTTGGAGTCAAGATTCCTTTTCTTGATAAAGATAATTACCATCATTGGAAGGTAAAGATGCATCTTCATATGCTTTCTCAAGATGAGGCCTATGTGGACTGCATAGAAAGAGGCCCTCATGTTCCAATGAGAGCTGTAACAGGAAATGAGCCATCTGTTCCAAAGCCAAGGCATGAATGGTCTGATCCTGACATTGAACAAGTCAGGAAAGATAAAAAAGCCATGAACATTCTGTTCAATGGTGTTGATGCAGACATGTTTGATAACATCATCAACTGCAAGACTGCCAAGGAAGTTTGGGACACAATACAGATAATATGTGATGGTACTGAGCAAGTAAGAGAAAATAAAATACAGCTCCTAATTCAGCAATATGAGCATTTTCACAATGAAGAAAGTGAGTCACTCACTGACATTTTTAGTAGATTCCAAAAACTACTAAATGCTCTTAAGTTGCATGGAAGAGTCTATCAGACTAAAGACTCCAATCTGAAATTTCTCAGATCTCTTCCAAAGGAATGGAAACCAATGACAGTCTCATTGAGAAACTCACAAGATTATAAGGAGTTTACTTTAGAGAGACTGTATGGCATTCTGAAAACCTATGAGCTTGAGATAGAGCAGGATGAAAGAATGGAGAGAGGAAAGAATAAAGGAGGATCCATTGCACTAGTTGCTGATCTGGAAAAGGAGAAAAAAGTGAAGATGGAAGCTGTGGAATCAACTTCAAAGGTCTGTGAAAGCAAGGGTAAGGGGCTAGCTGCAGAAAGTGAAGAATCATTGAGCCAAGATGACATGGAGGACATTGATGAGCACCTAGCATTCCTTTCAAGAAGATTTGCCAAGCTCAAGTTCAAAAAGAACTTTGGAGCAGCCAAGCCAAATAGAAACATGGTGGATAAGTCAATATTCAAATGTTTCAAATGTGGCTTGGCAGGGCATTTTGCAAATGAGTGTAGAAAGTCAGATTCCAGTAAGAAAAGGTTTGAGTCTGTAGATTACAAGCAAAAATACTTTGATCTACTCAAACAAAAGGAAAGGGCTTTTATTACACAAGAGAATGACTGGGTAGCTGATGGTTTGGATGAAGATGAAGATGTCAGCTATGTCAATCTAGCCCTAATGGCCAAGTCTGATGAAACAGAGACAAGTTTCTCAAGCAATCAGGTAATCACTACAAACCTTGCTCATTTATCTAAAGCTGAGTGTAATGATGCCATAAATGACATGTCTACAGAATTAAATCATTTGCGTGTTACACTTAAGTCTCTCACTAAAGAAAATGCTAAAATCAAAGAAAACAACTTGTTTTTAAGTGAGAGGAATAATGTGCTTGAGTCTCAGTTTGTTGAGTTTGAGAAACTAAAAATTGAGTGTAAGATTGCCAAGGAGGAATTAACTGAGTCCTTGAAAAAGGAAGAAATTTTGAAGAAACAGCTCGATCGTGAACAAGAGGTGATTAAAGCATGGAAAACATCCAGAGATGTTCATGCTCAAATCACCAAGGTTCAAGGAATTGAGTCCTTTTGTGATGAAGCCTGGAAAAAGAATAAGGAGAAACTAGAACCTATTTTGGTAGATGGGTTGCTGACAGATGTAGACTCGACGGATGATGAGGACTATCCGTCGGATAACAAAAAGTGTTATCCGTCGAATGATAATAATCCTCATCCGTCGGCTGTAATCAAACCCATTAGCAAAGCCAAATTAATCAAGCTAAATGAAAAGTATGGGTCTGTTTCCAAGAACTTTGTTTCAGGAGAGTCAAGTCAAGCTAAGAAAGGGAAAAAGGCTAATGTTGGTCACATGATTGTCAAACAGTTGAGTGACAGACTTGAAAAGATAGAGGTAAAAACAGAGACTAAAAAGAAAAACAATAGGAATGGTAAAGTAGGGATTAACAAACACAATAACTACATACCTGATAAATATGCTCCTAGAAAAATTTGTGTCAAGTGTGGTAGTGTAAATCATTTGTCTATTAATTGCAAATCTGCCATGCCTACTCCCATGTCTGTTCAGCCTCAATTTCCTAACATGAATGTCATGCCTCCCATGCCTGTTAATGCTATGCCTACACAGAACATGAATGCACAGTTTGCTAATATGCCATTTGCACCTAATCCATATTATGCTGCATACAATATGCCTCAAATGCCATTTAGCTTGCCTTACTGGAATAACATGTTTGCACTAAGCATGCCATTTCCTGTTAGCCATAACATGCATGATAATTCTGTTGCATTTAGTGGTTTCAAAGGTACAACCCAATTGACTAAGGAAGAATCTGAAATTCCTAAGTCAAATGAGATAAGGCCTAAGAAACAGAAGAAGAAAGCTAACAAGGCAGGATCCAAGGAAACTTGGGTACCAAAATCAACTTGATTTGATTTTGATGTGTGCAGGGAAACGAAAG
>NW_027419392.1:0-27456 GCF_009905375.1 Apium graveolens
TGCAGAGTCTGCCATGAGAGCCAAATTTACATGCTCTTCCTCTCATCTGAATCAGTATCATCCCAGTTTTTCCTTCAGCGATGTAGGCTCTCCCTTTTCCTTGACCATATAAGCATTCAGCTTCTGTTTCAGCTTTTCATTCTTCCTTTTCAGATCTTCATAAGTTTCCTTCCTTTCATAGGAATCATTGGTTTAGCTGCCTTGGGCTTTCTGCAATCAGATGCAAAGTGCCCTAACTCATTGCAGTTGTAGCATCTGGTTTTGCTCTTGTCAACCCAGCTTGACTTGTAGCCTCCTCTGGAGCTTGACCCTGACGAGTGGCTTCCTTTCTGAAATCTCCCTAATGAACCCCTTGGTTTGTAGTTGGGCTTTCTTCTGAATCTAACATGACTAAATTTTGCAGCCATGTATGCCATAGATTTGTCCTCCAACTGTTCAAGTTCCTCTTGAGTATAGAACTCACTTTCATCTTCTGGCTCACCATGAGTAATTTCAACTACGACAATTTCTTTAATTGTTGAGGAGGGTGCAACCTTATTTTCCTGAGATTCTGCTTCACGAACTACAAGTGCAGTGGTTTTTGCAAGTGTCGTACTCTTACTGTCAACAGAACCAGGTCCATAGATAATGGCTCTTTGCTCTTGCTCCAACTCATGTGTTCTTAACTTACCATAGATCACATCCAGGGACATAGTGATAAAATTTGATCTTTCCTTGATGTGTTCTTTGTTCCAGGTGAACTGGGAGCGTCAGCATAAACTTTCTGTTAGACTCTCATATGGGGTAGACTTTCCCTTGCAGCTTTAATTCACTTAACAGTCTTGTATATCTCTCAAGAGTGAAGACAGTGCTTCTCCGGGTTGAAGTTTGAATGCCTCATACTGAGTCGTCAAAATATCCATCCTGTTTTCTTTAACTTCCTCTGTTCCTTCCATCAAAAGCTCAATGGTCTCCCACATATCTTTTGCACTATTACTTCTTAGAAGCTGATGGCCCATATCCTTATCGGTCGATTCCACAATTATGAGTTGAAGGCTTGTGTCCAGATTTATCAACTCCTTATCGGTTTCCGTATATTTAGACGGATCCCTGGGAGTAGATGTGGAAGGAATTCTTACACCAGTTGCAGTTGTGGATTCAGCAATTACTTCCATCGGAACATAAGGTCCATTCAGTAGTATCCCAATGTAAAGTGGATTCGAAGCTTTCATAAACAGCATCATCTTTTTCTTCCATAGGTTGAATTATCTATGTCAAATGGAGGAACCTTTATGCTTCCAATTCTTTGGTATTCATTTTCTTGGCGGAATTAAATTATTTAAAATTCAAGAAATTTCAAGAAATGAGAATTTTTTGAAAATTAAAAAATTCAAGAATTTTTCAAGAACTTGTTTCTTTCTCTGGATCTTGATTTGTATGTCAATCAACATGCTCTTCTACCAATTGTTAGTCCCAAAGTATCATAGAGGGGGGGTTTAATATGATACCTACAATCTTTTTCGATTCATTTCAAGTTCTTCGTTAAAAGTACGGAATCAAAAACAACACAAAACAATTCGAGGAATATATTGTTTTATAATATAAACCTTGAGGTTACTACAATCTAATCAAAGTATTGGTTAGCTACAATAAATTTAGCAGCATAACATTCTGTTTACAAGGATAATGAATGTGAAGCTTTAATGGAGCTCTCGTAAACTTTCTGTGTTTGCTGAAGAAGATAACCAACTGAATTGAATTACATTCAATTGCTGCTTTGTAGTCTTTCAAAATTAAATAGACAGCTGGACAATTATTGTCACACAAATCATTTAACTTTGTTGCACATTGAATCAGTGAACAACACCTCTATGGCGACATATCTATGGCGACAAGCTTTCTCTGTGTATCCTCTGTGGTGACAGCTCTGTGGCGACAGAGTTGTCTTGTTATTCTCTATGGTGACAACCTCTGTGGTGACATGCTTTTGTGGCGATAATTGCTCTCCTGTGGCAACAACCTCTATGGTGATAGTTGCCTTGAGCAATTATTCCAACACCTCTGTGGCGACAAGAGCTTCTGTGGCGACAGAGTTGCCTTAGAGCAATATCTCTGTGGTTACATCTCTTGTGGCGACAGGGGTTCCTTGGTGCCATTTCTCTGTGGTTACATCTCCTGTGGCGACAGGTAGAGAGAGCTGTCTTTTACTTAGAATATTTTTGGCTCTTGGTCAAACCATCTTCATTGTATCAATCATTTTTTTTGTTAATTGAATCAAATTACTTCCTTGAATGCTGATGTTTGGTGCACTGGTCTGGTTCACAAACAACTAGTACTGAGAGGATCCTAATTCAATTGTCTTGTGATTCTGAGTTGATACATACTGATGTTTATCCATTGCTTCTTTCACTGAACCCTTGATCTGTAACATTTGAAGTCAATACATACAACTGATACTTAAAGCTCCTTGATGTCTTATTCTTCATGGCTACTTGAACATAGTAATGAACTTCTTCCCATGATCTGTAGGAGGACTTAATGAATCAATCACATCATTTGGTTCTTTGTGTTTATCCCGTCTTCATCAAAAGGGTTCCTGTGCTTCACAGTTTATTAATGTTTATCTGATCCTATTTTCATGTGAGTTATAAATCCTCGATTACATGTTACATTACATTATGCTTACAAAAGAAAAGTGTACAAAGAGTTCTCACAATTATAATCAAGGTGCTCCTCTAGTCTGAGCAAATATATCTATTTCCTTGATTGTCTGAATTTCTTCCCAAGCTTCCTGTTGTTTTCCTCTATTTGATTCTGGAGTTGTCTATAGAATTCAAGTTCATCAGTTTCAGATAGATCCAGCATTTCTTGCATTTCCAATAGAGTCTCATTTCTAGAGATACTCAATGGTCATCCAGTCTGAAGAATCTTCTAACTCCCTTATCATCCATGAATTCCATCAGCCAATAAGGTCTCAAATGAACTCTCTTCCCTGTGAAGGGAATTGATAGAGTTTTTGGAAGTGCATTTTTGGCTTTATTACTCTTTAGCTCTTCAATCTTCTTTAGAACCAATCTCCTTACAGTCACATTAAAACCAAAGTTCTTTTGAAAGATGAGTAGACCTTTATCAGTACAGATTGGTTTTCTTCTAGAATCCTGTAAAGAGGCCATGTGATTTCTTTCCCTGCCTTATACTTAAACACCAATCTTTCATGAAGATGTCTGTGAACATTAATTCCTCTTACTTCTACAGTTCATCCAAGTAGAGGTTTAAATTTGAAAACTCCTTGATATCACAGATATATAAAAGATCTTCATTGTTGACTGTAGATTTAGATTTGGCTAGATCTTGGTTCTGAGAGTTACATGCTTGCTTTTCTTGGTTGCTCTTATCTTTGTCTTCTTTGACTTGTTAAAGATAGGTAAGTGAACTCAGGAATTGGTAGACTTCCCAGTCTAATGGCTCATCCTTGGGAATGATAGGCTCACCATGAAAATTTTTAGTTGGATCCACCTTGAATTCTTCATGTACCACTGAGGGCTTGGATGACTGAGTGGAAGTTGTAGGCTGTTTGGGAATGTAGTCTTCCATTTACTCATCACTAAATCCAATTTTCTTTTAGAATGAAGCTTGTATCTGAATCTTTTTTTCTGTTATGGTTCTTGATGTATTTTCTGATCTTGAGGTTCAACAATCACAGATGGTTGTGCACAAATCTCAGTTGTAGTCTTCACAGCTTGAAGTTTGGCCAAGATAGCAGCTTGCTCCTTATTTTGTTTGAGTTCTTAGCATCTAAGGCAGCCTAATTCTTTTCTTGCCTGATTTCTTTCCTTCTCTTCCTTCTTAGCTTCTAAAAACTGAGGTTGTCCAGCCACCACATAGATTTCCTTACAATTTCTGTAGATTTTGGCAATCCTTCTTTAAGTGCTGAATCAGTTGGATCTTTGAAAAATGTAATTGACCTAGCCAACAGCTTCTTCTCATCTAGCCTAGGTGTCTCAAATACAATATCCACAGGATTTTTTCTGAGAACTTTGAGTAGTTTCTTTTAGGATTCAAGATTAGGTTTGCTTTTGGAGATTTGATGCATGAGGTTTGGCCTTTTTCCAAGTTGCCCAGACTCATTTCATGCACTGAGAGTTGTTTGACTTGAGAATGGTGATGAAAGGTCTTGTCTGGCTTCTGTAGCTGACCAAATTTCTTCTGAATATCAGCATCAATCTTCTTCCATTTTCATCTAGTTTTCTCAGCTGCTGCTACATCAATCTTTGGCAGTTTGTCATTTGATTCCAGTTTTGCTGCTACTAGATTGATGAGATCAATGCTATGCATAGCTGGTGGCTTAGTGAAAGCAATTGTTGGCACAATTAGTTTGCTGACTTGAATGTTGAGCTGTTTCTCCCCCTCACTTGATGAACCTTTCTCACCCTTTTTGTTAGCATCAAGTTGTTGAGTGGAAGGGAGTTGAGCAGCCACCAACTATTGGAGTAGAGCAGTCCGAGCTTCCTGATTAGCAAGTATTTTGGCCATTGACTTCTCCACATCAGATAATCTAGAGTCAATGGCCTCTACTTTTCTATTTAAATAAGCTTCTTTCCTTAATTTCTGAGCTATCTCAGTCATGGTGGTTCCAGGAAGTCTAGCATCCAACCTTGCTATGCCATCCTATTTTACCTCAGAGATTTCTTGCTTCATTTCATCCATACTTTGACTGTGTTGGAGAGCTTGAATCTTGTGCAGCTGTAGAGCTTCAAGATGTGTACAAGTAACCTTTTTATGTTGGCACTTGTGGATGCTTGAATGGCTGTTTGGGTGTCATGAATGAGCTTGAATAATGTGGATTGGAGATGTGAGTATGAACATTCTTTGGTTAGCATCCAGGAAGGAATTATTGCATCTCCCCCTATGCTCATGTTGTCTTCCTTATCATCCCCACCATCATCCCCAAAAGAATCTTCAGCCAGTTCAAAATCACTGCCAGTTGTAGATGGCATAGCTGTGATTGCATCATTTGCCCTTTGTAGAGAAGCAGTTGTATGCACTAGGTTCAGCATCCTCTCAGCATCCTCATTACCCTGTCCAGCTAGAGTTTGATAGGCCGGAACAGGATGAGTAAATGTCTCAGCATCCAGGGAGATAGAATCTATAACAACTAGATATTCTTGCTGAAATAGTCTCTTCCTTTCTGCATCACTGACATTCGTTGACTCACTAACAATGATGTTCATCCTTATTTCTCCTGTACCTGCATTTCTTTCATTTTTCTCTCTGTTCTTGTATTAAGGGCTCCTCTTGGCTTCCCACCTTCACACCCTCACCTTCACCATCTAAGGTGGGACTCCCCTCACTCACTTTTACTAGACCTGAAGAAATGGTCTGCATTGGTTCACTCATTTCCTCTCCTTTTTTCTGGGAGCAATTCAGCCTCTCACTCAATTCACTCCCTGCCTTCAGTCCCAAGAGTGATTGTACTACTACTAGGTCACCTGCACTTGTGACAATTGTTGGAATTTGAAGTTGTGCAGAGAGTACCGACGGATGAGGAACATCCATCTGGATAGTAGTTTGGCTATCGACGGATGACTACTGTTAGGTACATCCGTCGGGATACAATCACTACTCGATAGATGAACAATATCCATCGGGATAAAAGAAATGAATGAGTTTGGAGTGGAAACTATTGTAGACTTTGTACAGATTGATGTAAATTTGGGCACAAATGTCTCAATAGACTCAGAAAGAATTGGCAAGTGAGCCAACAAATCATCTAAAGATGATGCTCACTTGCTTGATTTTTGGCTTCCCTAATAGAGTTAAAGATGGAGAATTTGGAAGTGATGTAGAATCATGTCTACATCCAGTGAATGTGTGGGTGAATTTGGTGTTTCAGGTGCTTCAATTGTCAATGATTTTGGTTGTGACTCCATATTTATTGGAGCCACATCAAGCTGACTTTGAGATGATGCAGTGACTAAGTCTTTAGCTCCAGTTTGCACTGTGTGTTCCCTGTGCATCCCCAAGGGTTTTAGATCTTTTCTTTCTGGCATAAGATTGGTGAAATTGTGTCCCTAACCCTCTTGGCTGTGCTCCCGGTTGGGAGCTTGTTTCAATATTAACATCCTTTAGGTGGATGAAACTAGATTTGAGCTGATTTCCTTATTAACAACTACAGTTTGTTGGGAAACTGTGGTGTAGTGATAAGTGACATTTTATACCACTTAGAACGTCTTAAAATGGCTTAAATTGGTGTCTTGAAATCAAGTATTTTGTGTATTTGATGCGTTTTTCTAGTGTTTATGCATTTCAGGGTATTAGTTGCATTTCGGAGGAGGAATCATCAAGAATAAGCCTTGGCATGTGTTCACCATTGAGAGAGGAAAAGAACGGGCAGATTACGGCGAAGAAACGGAGCAAACCTGGAATTTTTCCAGTAGGGTCCTGCGCGCCCGCGCAGCAATGCTGAGCGGCCGCGCAGCAGCCTTGCGCGCCCGCGCAGAAATGCTGAGCGGCCGCGCAGGGTCGGGGAAAAAGATAATTATTTTAGACTTCTACTTCTGTTTGGCTTCCAACTTCTATGTAATCTGAGTTTTATGGGACTATTATATAAGTAGATTTGAGACGTTTTCATAGAAAAGAGGAGATTATGTTTTAGATTGTGTTTTGCGCAAGAAGCGAAGGAGATAAGGAAGAGACCGATTTAGCACACGCAACGAAGAGGAAGCATATATTCTTGTGATTCTTGTTTCGTTGTAACGTTGGATGCTAGTTTTCTTGCTTTGACTTATTTACTCTTGTGACGTACTCTGTTTTAATATAATTAGTTTAGTTATTATTTTCTTGTGTTGTTTATCATGATTTCATATGAACCCATGATGGCGATAAGTTCTATTATGGGCTAATCGTGATCATGGGGTTGCAACGGATTTATTATGGAATTCTTTAGTTAATTGTTTAATACTTTAGTGTGATGATTGCATGATATCTAGTATTGGTTGTGCGTATTCGTCTTATGTGCGTCGCGAACATATAAGATAGGGTGTTAATCTCTTGTGAAGCGACGGTGGATCTTGAGATTTAGAACTTGCCATGCTAGCATAGGTTCATGTACGTTGTGCATGATTAGTGGGTAACTCTAACAGTTTTATTTGCCCTATGTAATCAAAAGGAATAACTTGTGCTTAAATCGTTGTGTTGTCAATTTCTGTAGACATATAGGAACTCAACATAATTGATGACTATTCAACTTCTATCTTAATTGTGGATGTTTGGTAGAATGGTATTAGTACAATGAAAGTTGGCTTTTATCAGTTTCGTGTTATTCGATTAATATCATCACTGTCACATGCTAAAGGTAATAACAATGGCTATAGAAGGAAGTAATAATGAAGTTGTGATCTCATGAGTGTTTTATTATTGATAAATTGAAGTGTTAGTTAAGTGGTTAATTAAGTAGTTAATTATAGTTAATATTTAATCAACAATTTTAAGTGTTATTATCTTAACATTGAGAAGTAATCATACATTGGTGAGTGAGTTTAATTAGACAATAATTAGTCTGAGTCTCTGAGGGAACGAACTAGAAAGTATTCTATATTACTTGCGAACGCGTATACTTGCGTGAATATTAGTGCGTGATTTCGCCCTAACAAGTTTTTGGCGCCGCTGCCGGGGACTCGGCGTATTTGTTTAGTTTATGTACTTACCATCATTGGTCATTAGGACTCAGTGATTAGGACGTAGTAGTTAATTACTCTTTTCGGTTGTGTTTCAGGTACTTTAGCAAGCGTTTATGCAAACTCGTTCTCGTGCTCGCAAGAGGACCTTAGATACAGCTGAGGAGAAAGACGAAGTTCTTGATACTCCGGAGAAGTTAGATTTTGAGGATTCGGATTCAGGAACTGAGCAGAAAGAACCAGTAAACATGGGAGATCGTATTGTTCAAGCTGATCCAGCTCTTATGGATTTTTCTCGGCCTAAAATTGATGACATTCAGTCAAGCATCCTTCATCCGGCTATTCAAGCTAACACCTTTGAAATCAAGCCGGGCACTATTCAGATGGTGCAGAATTCTGTTTCTTTTGGAGGAGCGGCAACTGAAGACCCCAACATGCACATAAGGAATTTTGTCGAGATCTGCAGCACTTTTAAGTATAATGGCGTGACTGATGAGGCTATCAAGTTGAGGCTTTTCCCATTCTCACTGAGGGATAAGGCTAAAGACTGGTTACATTCTGAACCAGCTGGGTCCATCACTACGTGGCAAGATCTTGCGCAAAAGTTTCTGGTGAAGTTTTATCCAATGGCAAAGACTGCTGCTATGAGGAGTGCTCTTACTCAGTTTGCGCAGCAACCTACAGAATCTATGTGCGAGGCTTGGGAACGCTACAAGGAAATGTTGAGAAAATGTCCACATCATGGAATGCCGGATTGGATGGTAATCACTGGTTTTTATAATGGTTTGGGGGCCCAATCTCGGCCCATGCTCGATGCAGCAGCTGGAGGCGCCTTATGGGCTAAAAGCTATACTGAGGCGTATAATCTTATCGAGACGATGGCTGCAAATGAGCATCAAAACCCAACTCAGAGGATGACGTCAGGCAAGGTAGCAGGTATTCTGGAAGTTGATGCAGCCACCGCTATTGCAGCCCAGCTCCAAGCGCTATCAATGAAGGTTGATTCTTTGGCTACGTATGGAGTTAATCAAATAGCTATGGTTTGTGAGCTTTGTGCAGGTTCTCATGCTACGGATCAGTGTTCTCTTGTCAACGAATCTGTTCAGTATGTGAATAATTATCAGCGACAACAGCAGCCTGTGCCAGCGACCTATCATCCTAACAACAGAAATCATCCAAATTTCAGCTGGGGGAATAATCAGAATGCTATTCAGCCACCATATCAGCAAGGAGTGAGTAAACAGTTTAACCCACCTGGATTCCAGCAACCACAGCAGTATGCTACAAGGCAATCATATCCTCAACAGGGAAGTGCAGCTGCACCTACTAGTGCTGATTTTGAGGAACTTAAGCTGTTGTGCAAGAGTCAGGCGGTTTCTATCAAGACCTTGGAAAATCAAATCGGTCAATTAGCCAATGCAGTGCTCAATCGTCAACCTGGCACTCTTCCCAGTGACACGGAAGTACCAGGCAGGAAGGAAGCTAAAGAGCAAGTCAAGGCTATTACCTTAAGGTCTGGAAAAGTAGCTGATGCTGAAAAGGCAAAAGAAGTCGAAGCTGAAGTTAGAGATGAAGAATCTAAGCAAAAGGAGAAAGCGGCGGAACCAAGGAAGACTACTGTTGAACACACTCTGCCTGAGGCTAATACAGGGGAGAAACAGCTCTATCCTCCACCACCTTTTCCTAAGAGATTGCAGCAACAAAAGCTGGATAGACAGTTCGGGAAGTTTCTGGAGGTGTTCAAGAAACTTCACATCAATATACCTTTCGCTGAGGCTCTGGAACAAATGCCTAGTTATGCGAAGTTTATGAAGACTATTCTTTCAAGGAAGGTGAAACTGGATGACCTTGAAACCGTTGCTCTCACGGAAGAATGCAGCGCTGTTCTGCACAAAAGTTACCACCAAAACTGAAAGATCCAGGAAGCTTCACCATTCCTTGCACCATTGGCAATCTAACTTTTGACAAGTGCCTTTGTGATTTGGGAGCAAGCATTAATCTGATGCCGTTGTCGATCTTTAAAAAGCTGGATCTGCCTGATCCAAAACCCACATACATGTCGCTACAATTGGCGGACCGTTCCATTACTTACCCAAGGGGCATAGTTGAGGATGTGCTCGTCAAGGTGGATAAGCTCTTCTTTCCTGCAGATTTTGTTATTCTGGATTTTGAGGAAGATAAGAAGATTCCCATAATCTTGGGGAGGCCTTTCTTGGCTACTGGCCGTACCTTGATAGATGTGCAAAAAGGGGAACTTACTATGCGGGTCCAAGATCAGGATGTGACCTTCAACGTATTCAAGGCAATGAAATTCCCTACAGAAGATGAGGAGTGCTTAAAAGTGGATGTGATTGATTCTGCGGTTACTTCGGAACTCGATCACATGCTAATGTCTGATGCATTGGAAAAGGCCTTAGTGGGGGATTTGACAGCGATGATGAAGATAGCAACGAGCAATTACAATATCTGAACGCTTCTCCATGGAAGCGAAAGCTCGACATACCATTTGAATCTCTTGGTACTTCTGACCTTAAGAATGCTGAAGGGAAGCTCAAACCATCAATAGAGGAAGCACCTACCTTGGAGCTCAAACCATTACCTGAACACTTGAGGTATGCTTTTTTAGGTGATTCATCTACGTTACCTGTTATTATTTCAGCTGACCTTTCAGGTAGTGAGGAAGACAAGCTCTTAAGGATTTTGAGAGAATTCAAATCGGCTATAGGATGGACCATAGCAGACATCAAGGGGATAAGTCCTTCATATTGTATGCATAAAATTCTGTTAGAGGAAGGTAGTAAGCCAACTGTGGAACAGCAGCGAAGACTGAACCCATCATGAAGGAGGTGGTGAAGAAAGAAATTCTGAAATGGCTAGATGCAGGCATCATTTATCCTATTTCTGACAGCTCGTGGGTGAGCCCCGTGCAATGTGTACCTAAAAAGGAGGTATCACTGTGGTCGCAAATGAAAAGAATGAGCTCATCCCTACTCGAACAGTTACAGGATGGAGAGTATGCATGGATTATAGAAAATTGAACAAAGCCACAAGGAAGGATCACTTCCCTCTCCCATTCATTGATCAAATGCTTGACAGATTGGCGGGACATGAGTATTTTTGTCTTCTGGATGGTTATTCCGGGTATAATCAGATTTGTATTGCACCAGAGGATCAGGAAAAGACTACCTTCACTTGTCCATTTGGCACATTTGCTTTTCGTAGAGTTTCGTTTGGGTTATGTGGCGCCCCGGCCACCTTTCAGAGATGTATGATGGCTATATTCTCTGACATGATTGGAAATAACGTCGAAGTGTTCATGGATGACTTCTCCGTCTTTGGACACTCATATGATGAATGTTTGAATAATCTGCGCGCCGTACTCAAAAGATGCGTGGAAACTAATTTGGTGCTTAATTGGGAGAAATGTCATTTTATGGTGCGTGAAGGCATTATCCTTGGGCATAAGGTCTCTAGCAAAGGTCTGGAGGTGGACAAGGCCAAGGTGGGAGTCATTGAAAATCTTCCCCCACCTAATTCGGTGAAAGGAATCCGTAGTTTTCTCGGTCATGCGGGTTTTTATCGGCGATTCATCAAGGACTTTTCAAAGATATCTAAGCCGTTGTGCAATTTACTTGAGAAAGATGTGCCTTTCAAATTTGATGATGAATGTTTGGCAGCATTCGAGACTCTCAAGGAGAGTTTGATCACGGCACCAGTTATTACAGCACCAGATTGGACAGAACCGTTTGAGATGATGTGTGATGCGAGTGACTATGCGGTAGGTGCAGTTCTGGGACAGCGCAAGAAAAATCTCTTCCATGTGGTCTACTATGCGAGTAAGACTTTAAATGGGGCCCAATTGAACTACACCACTACTGAGAAGGAGCTTTTGGCTATAGTCTTTGGCTTTGAGAAATTTCGATCTTATCTGCTTGGTACGAAAGTAACAGTATTCACTGATCATGCAGCTATTCGCTATCTGGTTTCTAAGAAGGATTCGAAGCCGAGACTCATTCGTTGGGTGCTTTTACTTCAGGAATTTGAGTTAGAGATCAAAGATAGAAAAGGTACTGAGAATCAAGTAGCTGACCATCTCTCTAGGTTGGAGAATCCCGATTCTACTTCACAAGATAGGACGTTAATCAATGAATCTTTTCCGGATGAGCAGTTGTTTGCAATTCAGGAGGAAGAACCATGGTTTGCAGATATTGTAAACTATCTTGTCAGCAATATAATGCCCTTAATTTGACATCCGCTCAAAAGAAGAAGTTTCTGCATGAGGTGAAGTGGTATATGTGGGATGAACCATATTTGTTTAGACAGGGAGCTGACCAGATCATCAGGAGATGTATCCCGTTCTGTGAGACGGAGGGGATATTACGAGACTGCCATTCCACGGTTTATGGTGGACACTATGGAGGTGAGAAGACGGCAGCTCGTATTCTGCAAGCAGGTTTTTTCTGGCCTACTTTGTTCAAGGATGCTCATCAGTTTGTTTTAAGGTGTGATCGTTGCCAAAGAGTGGGAAATTTGTCAAGGAAGGATGAGATGCCATTAAATGTGATGCTTGAAGTCGAGGTCTTTGATGTATGGGGAATCGATTTCATGGGGCCTTTTATCTCGTCTTGCAATAATCAGTACATCTTGCTGGCAGTCGATTATGTCTCAAAATGGGTCGAAGTTAAAGCTTTACCGACAAATGATGCAAAGGCAGTGCTAAATTTTCTTCATAAGCAAATTTTCACAAGGTTTGGAACACCTCGGGTAATCATAAGTGATGAAGGATCGCATTTTTGCAACCGTAAGTTCACTTCTATGATGCAGCGTTATAATGTGAATCATCGAGTAGCTACTGCCTATCATCCGCAAACAAATGGTCAAGCGGAAGTGTCTAACAGAGAGATAAAGCGCATTCTAGAGAAGGTTGTTTGTCCGTCAAGGAAGGATTGGTCTTTAAAGCTCGATGAAGCTGTTTGGGCTTACAGAACAGCATACAAAACTCCACTTGGGATGTCACCGTTTCAGTTGGTGTACGGTAAGGGATGTCATCTACCGGCGGAGCTTGAGCATAAGGCCTACTGGGCATTGAAGAAATTGAACCTGGATTTAGATGCAGCTGGTAAGAAAAGAATGCTTCAGCTTAATGAACTTGATGAATTTCGACTTCAAGCGTACGAGAATAACAAAATGTATAAGGAAAAGGTGAAGAGGTGGCACGATAGGAAGCTACATCCTAAGTTATTTGTGCCAGGGCAACAAGTTCTGTTATTCAACTCTCGGCTCCGACTTTTTCCTGGGAAGTTGAAATCAAGGTGGTCTGGACCTTTTATTGTCAAAACTGTGTTTCCACATGGAGCGGTGGAAATTTTTGAGAATGATTCGGACCAAGCATTCAAGGTTAACGGTCAGCGGTTGAAGCACTACTATGGGGACATGGCAAACCGAGAGGTGGTTAGTGCCATTTTGTTGACTACTTGAGAAAGGTACGGAACGTCAAGCTAATGACGAAAAAGAAGCGCTGCGTGGGAGGCAACCCATGAATTGTTGTTACAGGAACCCTTAGAAGTTAATAACCTATCCAAAAACACAAAAAAATCAGAAAACAGGGGCTGAAATTTTTTTCCAGAGACCCTCTGCGCGCCCGCGCAATGCTGAGCGGCCGCGCAGGGGTCGAGTTCCAGAAAATTTTTTACAGTTCAGAAAAAAAAAAAAACAAAACAAAAAACCCATACAGCCCATAAACCCACGAATTCTTTTCCCATTACCCCATGATTTTATCCCTCAACCCCACTCCTAATCTAATTTAACCTACTCCACACCCTATATATACATACACCTATCCTACATATCTCCCACAAACTTCCTACACTTAAACCCTCTCATAAACATCAAAAATCAGTTCTTACACACTTTTATTCACAAATCAATGGCACCCAAGAGAGCACGCACTTATTTGACTAGCAGCAGCACGAGCTTCCTACTGCTGATTCATCACGGGGTACTGCTGCAAGGCCTCGGTTAACTGACAGCAGAGCCAGCGGAGGAGGAGTACTACTCGGCGTTGGGGAAGCCGATTCTGGAAGGAGAGGGGGGGTTTTTACCATCAGGCGAGGGATCGTGAGTTGCTTGCCCATGATTGCAGAGAATGGGTGATAGCTTTTTGTGAGTCACCCGAAGCAAGTACCGATGAGTGTTGTTCACGAGTTCTACGCGAACGCGAAGGCTGAAAAGAATGGTTTTTCTGTAGTTCGTGGGCTGACGGTTGATTATCATCCTGCGGCGATTCGCCGTGTGATTGGACAGCGAGAGAGAAAGCCCGAGGAGGAGAACTGATATGAAAAGACTGCTGAGGATTTTGACTTGGATTTGATTTGTGCGACTCTCTGTCGACCGGGCACAGTTTGGAACCGCAGTCTAGCCAATAATGATATCGTCACTTTCCGGCGATCGCCATGAACAGGTATGCCCGTGCATGGAATGCATTTATATGTGCTAATATTTTGCCTTCTTCACATGCACACGAGGGTCCAGTTGAGAGAGCACAGTTTGTTGTGGGGGAATTCTGAATGAGGAATACTATGTGGACCTTGGTGAGTTTATCTACCAAGGAATTCTGAAGTTTTTTAGGGGAGCAAAGCATATGAACATCCTTATGCATCCACGGTTACGAAACTATGCCGAGCAGTAGGAGTGAACTGCCGGCTCATGAGCAGTTGCAGTTGCCAGCAGCTCCGATAGATTCTGGCACTCTGAATGGGATGCAGGAGTGGACCAGTGGTGAGCCTGAGGAGCATGGGCTGGGTTATCGTCTTCCAGGAGGATGTCCAGCACGAGGTGCTACTATGGCTAGGCCAGGGTCGTGGTGAGGCTGGTTCTTCGAGAGCTCAGGAGGGTGCTGGGATGGGTGATGCCCAGTATAGGAGGCTTTCACGGCGGATGGAGTGCCATGTATGAGACGCAGAGCAGGTTTGCTCAGGAGCTCACCCTTGCGTTAGGGACTGCTTTTCGAGGCCTTGGAGCTGATATCAGTGGCCAGTTTTTGGTGAGGACTCTGCATACCCGCCGCCTGATACTCCACCCACTGAGGGTGATGATGATGATGCCTCCGAGTAGGTATATACCCTGTGTTCCTTTCTACTACCTTCACTGGGGACAGTGAAGATTATTAAGTTTGGGGGTGGTAGTTAAGGAATATTTTGTGTGTGTCATATAGCTGCATATTCATGATAGTTAGTTCATATAGTTGCATAATTTTTGCCATATAGTTTTTTTATATAGCTTTATTTGTTTGTCATATCATATAGCTCATGCATATACCATGATCCCTTTTGCAATGATTTATCGACTGAATTGTGATATTGATGCGAGTGTAGTGATAGCATTAAAGTGATATTAAGTTGTGTAGGTTGATATGCATGCTAGAAGCACTTGTATTTTCACTAAGTCTTAGAGAATGCTTAAGGGCTAGATTGTTGTTATGATCTGATTATTTTCGAGGATAATCTATTTATTATGCTTAGAATTTGATAATAGGTTCTTAGTGGTAAAGGCATGAAAAAAAAAGAAAAAAAAATGGAGTAAAAATGGAATTTGTTGCTAGTTGTGGCTAGGCGTCAAATGGCTAGTAGCCGGCTTGCATGTTATGCGAGTAGTCTAGGGTTGAGCAAGATGGAGCGAAACGCACTTGCTCAGAAAGAAAAAAAAAATTTGCATAATTGATCAAGAGTGGGCTCTTTGGTATTCGAGTTATTAAGTTCTTAGGGGACTTGTGCCTAGTGACCTAAGGCTTTTAGAGTCTGGGATCCGCTAACCTAACGCTCGTTACATGGATACCATTGTATAAGTCTTTTGTGGACCTCACTCATTGCACGGTCAAATAAGCATTTGAGTTGTAAATAAAAAGCACGATTCCGTAGTAGGCTCCAAAGTTCTTGCAGTGTTGTATATCACTTTGTGCCTAGAATTTTTATTCTTTGTATAATCGTAGGATTGCCTTGAGGATAGTCTAGTCATAAGTAATTGGTCTAGTTCCGAAGCATATATGTTAAGCATTTGCACACACCATGTTTCTGGCTGTATGTCCGTTTGCATGAGTTTATTGATCTTTAGGGTCTAACTGCATTCGTTGAGATGTGACAATTTGGTTGGTTAATTGTAGTAAGGGGATCGTTGCATTTCATATAGATTGCATTCATGCGTATTTTTATTTGTTTTGAGTCTGTAATGCTGAGGACAAGCATCGATTTAAGTTTGGGGGTGTGATAAGTGGCATTTTATACCACTTAGAATGTCTTAAAATGGCTTAAATTGGTGTCTTGAAATCAAGTATTTTTGTGTATTTGATGCGTTTTTCTAGTGTTTATGCATTTCAGGATATTAGTTGCATTTCGGAGGAGGAATCATCAAGAATAAGCCTTGGCATGTGTTCACCATTGAGAGAGGAAAAGAACGGGCAGATTACGGCGAAGAAACGGAGCAAACCTGGAATTTTTCCAGTAGGGTCCTGCGCGCCCGCGCAGCAATGGTGAGCGGCCGCGCAGCAGCCTTGCGCGCCCGCGCAGAAATGGTCTGAGCGGTCCCGCAGCAGGGTCGGGGAAAAAGATGAATATTTTAGACTTCTACTTCTGTTTGGCTTCCACTTCTATGTAATCTGAGTTTTATGGGACTATTATATAAGTAGATTTGAGACGTTTTCATAGAAAAAAAGAAGGAGATTATGTTTTAGATTGTGTTTTTTGCGCAAGAAGCAAAGGAGATAAGGAAGAAGACCGAGTTTAGCACACCGCACGAAGAGGAAGCATATTATTCTTGTGATTCTTGTTTCGTTGTAACGTTGGATGCTAGTTTTCTTGCTTTGACTTATTTACTCTTGTGACGTACTCTGTTTTAATATAATTAGTTAGTTATTATTTCTTGTGTGTTGTTATCATGATTTCTTATGACCCATGATGGCGATAAGTTCTATTATGGGCTAATCGTGATCATGGGGTTGCAACGGATTTATTATGGAATTCTTTAGTTAATTGTTTAATACTTTAGTGTGTGATGATTGCATGATATCTAGTATTGGTTGTGCGTATTCGTCTTATGTGCGTCCGCGAACATATACGATAGGGTGTTAATCTCTTGTGAAGCGACGGTGGATCTTGAGATTTAGAACTTGCCATGCTAGCATAGGTTCATGTACGTTGTGCATGATTAGTGGTAATTTTAACAGTTTATTTGCCTATGTAATCAAAAGGAAATAACTTGTGCTTAAATCGTTGTGTTGTCAATTTCTGTAGACATATAGGAACTCAACATGATTGTATGACTATTCAACTTCTATCTTAATTGTGGATGTTTGGTAGAATGGTATTAGTACAATGAAAGTTGGCTTTTATCAGTTTTGTGTTGTTCGATTAATGTCATCACTGTCACATGTAAAGGTAATAACAATGGCTATAGAAGGAAGTAATAATGAAGTTGTGATCTCATGAGTGTTTTATTATGATAAATTGAAGTGTTTAGTTAAGTGGTTAATTAAGTAGTTAATTATAGTTAATATTTAATCAACAATTTTAAGTGTTATTATCTTAACATTGAGAAGTATCATACATTGGTGAGTGAGTTTAATTAGACAATAACTTAGTCTGAGTCTCTGAAGGAATGAACTAGAAAGTATTCTATATTACTTACGAACGCGTATACTTGCGTGAATATTAGTGCGTGATTTCGCCCTAACATGTAGCTAGGCTTGGGTACACTAATCTCACCCAGCCTTATCCTTAGGGTTTCTTTGACTTTCACCCCATCCCTCACCTGACTCACTCTCCTCTCACACTCCCCTCTTTGTGTTTGGTAGTTTTTGTAACTGGATTCTTTTGAAAGAAACCAAATGGGGCTTTCTTTGCTATGGATTTTGAAGTTGTTGATTTGGTAGCTTGGGTAGGCATCTGTTGGGTCATTAATACAAATGCCATAGCCACACTTGAAGGCAAAGAAATTTATGAGGTTGGAAGCGTAGAGACAGTGGTGCTTAACTCACTTACCTGAGGGCCCTCCATGATTGGAAAGTAGAAGAGGGGCACCTCTTTGTGGTGATTTGCTTTGTTAAGATCTGTAATGATTCTCCTTTTCTGAACCCAACAATTCAGTTTGTTGGTTGGATTCTCAACAACAATTCTCAATAAGATGGTTAGCCAGCATCATAAAGAATCTAGCATAATAGACACTTTTACCTCTTTTATAAGTTCCTCTAACTTATAACCTAACTCAAACATGATCATGTCACTGAAGTTAAAGTACTTATCAGTAACTAGCATATAAAGCATGTTAAGCATGGCAATGTTAACAGAATCAAAATTACTCACTTTACAGAAATACCTTAGTTACCACATCACATAGATAACTCCATATCCTTTCTAAGACCTAGCCTCCTAATCTCACTTAACTTAGAAGTAGAAAGTGCATAGCCCATAGAATTTAGCATGGTAACTCAATTATCATCAGTGTGTGGAACAGTAGTAGTGTTATTTGGAATTTTAAAGCATGCTTTGAAATGTCACTATTAATGCAGAACTGCTCCTTTAAGAGTAAAAGTTATGGTTTGTTAGAAGATTGGTACACAGCAGTGTCCATATCTCCTCACAACTTCACAGTAGATTGTGGGTGATTCCAGCATAGGTAACTGAGTTTACAGCTCTTCACAAAGTCCATCATTTGTGAAAATCTCTAGATTGTGGAATCTCCTTGTTCACAAGAGCTACAAAGTTGTTCTTTTCATAGATGAATCCAGACTGGGACATGATTTTAACTACTAGTGCCATTGTTAAAGTATTGAAATTTTGCAGAGAAAGTATTTGCTTTGGAGAAGAAAGAAGTTAGAGAAATGATTTGAGAATGAAAAGGAATAGAATAAAAATGAATTAGCTTTTATACTATCTCAGAATAAACTGTCAAAAATAATAAAGTGAATTAAAGTAACCAATCAAAATAGCCAGAATAGCCGTTCAAAATAAATAAACTGTCAAAATTCTATCAATTACTGCGTGTTATACTTACAAACTATAAGTATCCCGATGGATAATGTTCAGAGTTTTAACGGCAAGATTGAGACAATTCGACGGATGAGAATAAAAACAATATCCGTTGGGTTATAAAATAATCCAGAAAAGTAATTGATTTTCATTAATAAAATTATTCCGACGGATGATCAAACTCGATGGATAATGATCATCCGTCGGGATGTAAAATTTTGACTTAGCCAAAATTTCATCCAAAGCAGAAAAATCAATTAAGTTTATAAAGCAAGAAAAATCAATTAAGTTATAACTGCATCATAAATTGCAAAAATATCTAAAATGATTCAAGAATAATTAAGCATACCTAATTCACTTACCAACCTTGAAAAGGTGGATTCATAAAGTGGCTTGGTAAAGATATCTGCAAGCTGCTTCTCACTTGGAACAAAATGAAGTTCCACAGTACCATTCATCACATGTTCCCAAATAAAGTGGTACTTGATGTCTATGTGCTTTGTTCTTGAATGTTGTACTGGATTTTCAGTGATGACAATTGCCTTGTTTATCACAAAAAATGGGAATTCTGTCCAACTTGTAGACCATAGTCCAACAATTGGTTTTTCATCCATAAAATCTGTGCACAACAACTACCAGCATCAATATATTCAGCTTCAGCTATATAAGTAGAGACTGAATTTGCTTTTTTGAATAGGACACAAGCTTGTTCCCTAGAAATTGGCAGGTTCCGTTATACTTTTTCTGCTCTATTTTACAACCTGATAATCTGCATTTGAATAACCAGTTAGATCAAAACAGAATCTCTAGGGTTACCAAATGCCAAGTTTTGGTGTTCCCTTGAGATATCTGAAGAATTCTCTTTATAGCTACCTAAGGAGGATTCTCTAGGATCAACCTGAAATCTAGCACAAAGACAAGTAGCAAACATTATATATGGCCTATTAGCAGTTAAGTAAAGAAGTGAGCCAACCATGCCCTATAACTTGAAATATCCCAGACTTTTCAGTAGTGTTTAATTCAAGTTTAGTTGTAGTGGCCCATGGGAGTTTTTGCAGATGTGCAATTCATTAGATCAAACTTCTTAGAAGATCATAAATATATTTAGTTTGACTAATGAATATTCCATCACTAACTGCTAACTTGTAAACCAAGAAAGTAAGTTAGTTCTCCCATCATGCTCATTTTATACTTACTTTGCATCAATTTGGCAAACTTTTTACAAAGTTTTTCATGTAGAGCCAAATATAATATCATCTACATAAATTGAACAAGTATACTAGAGCCATTAACATTTCTAAAGAATAAAGTTTTATCAACAGTACATATTGTGAAGTGATTTTCCAAAAGAAACTGATTATAAAGTGTCATACAAGGCTCTCGGTGCTTGCTTCAGTCCATAAAGTGCTTTCAAAAGATAGTAGACATATTCTGGGAAATTTGGATCTTCTAAACCAGGAGGTTGACTGAGATAGACTCTCCTCCAAAATCTCTATTCAGAAAGGCACTTTTGACATCCATTTGTAGACCTTGAAATTGGCATGGGCTGCATAGGCTAAGAAAATTCTGATGGCTTCAAGTTTGCACAGGAGCAAAATTTGCATCAAAATCTATTCATTCTTGTTGACAATAGCCCTTAGCAACCAATCTAGCTTTGTTCCTGACCACTATGACATTTTCATCCATCTGGTTTCTGAATACCACTTGGTGTCAATTGGATTCTTTCCTTTAGGTTGGGTACCAGCTTCCATACCTTGTTCCTTTCAAATTGGTTTACCTCCTCCTGCGTAGCTAAAATCCAATCAGGATCCAACAAAGGTTCTTCTACCTTCTTTGGTTTTCCTTAGAAAGAAAGTTGCTATATAGACATCTTCTTGATTAGCTTTCCTTGTTTGAACTCTAGAAGATGCATCACCAATGATGAGCTCAAAAGGGTGATCTTTAGTCCATTTTCTTTGTGAAGTAGATTAGCTCTAGATGAAGAGGCCTCATTGTGTCTTGATGTGTGACTGAGTTTTGATTATGAGAAACTCCCCCTGAGTTTGTGAGTCTTTGATTTGAGAAAGGGGTACTTTCTGTAGGTGATCTATTCTGACTTTTAGCTTCTCTTATTGTTCCGACGGATGATGCACTTTGTATCTCGACGGATGAAGCTGATTGTCTACCGACGGATAAAGCAGATTGTCTCCCGACGGATGAAGCATTTTATAACTCGATAGATGTTGAATTATGTGCTTCTTAGTTGTAGATTTTTCTGCATTATCCTTAGACACTATTCTTGATCACTTTATCATCACCGTCATCACTAACCATCTCCATATTATCAAACTTGAGGCTTTCATGGAAATCTCCATCTTGCAGCCCTTCAATCTTTTTGTCATTAAACACAACATGTACTGATTCCGTAACAATATGGTTCTTAGATTTAGACTCTATATGCCTTCCCCACAGCATATCCAACAAAAATTCCTTCATGCTTTAACATCAACCTTTCCATATTGATCAGTTTGATTCCTTAAGATAACATTTGCAACCAAAGACATGAAGAAAATTTAGAGTTGGCTTCCATTCTTGAACAATTGGTAGGGTGTCATGCATTTTGCTTGATTAACCAAAGAGATCTTTGAGTGTAGCAGACGTGTTCACAGCTTCAGCCCAAAATATGTTGGTAACTTTGATTCTTCAAGCATGTCATTGCAACTTCAATAAGAGATATGTTCTTTCTTCCAGTACTCCATTTTATTGTGAATTTCTTGCTGCAGAAAATCATGCATAATCCCATTATCTTCACAAAATGATCTCATCACAGAATTCTTGAACTCAGTTCCATTGTCATTCCTGATTATTCTTACTTTAAAATCAGGATGATTGTTGACTTACCTTATGTGATTGATGATGATTTCACTAGCTTCATCTTTAGACTTTAGGAAATATATCCAAGAGAACTTTGAGAAATCATCCATAATTACTAGGCAAAATCTTTTTCTTGAGATGGACAACGCATTGACTGGTCCAAAAAAATCCATGTGTAACAACTGCAAGGTTCTTCAATTATTGAATCAAGCTTCTTCTGAATGATGCTTTGATCTGATTTCCTTTCTGGCAGGCATCACACAATCCATCCTTAGTAAACTCCACTTGAGGAATACCTCTAACCAGTTCTTTCTTGACAAGTTCATTCATGGTCTTGAAGTTTAGATGGGACAGCTTCTTGTGCCAAAGCCAACTTTCATCTTGACTTGCTTTACTGAAGAAAGTTACTGATTCAGCATTTGATGAGTTGAAATCAGATAAGTACACATTTCTTTTTCTCACTCCAGTGAGAACCACTTTGCTGTCTTTTTATTTGTCACAACACAGGTTTCTGAAACTGAAGTAACTGAGTTGCCCTTATCACAAAGCTGGCTGGTACTCAACAAATTATGCTTGAGACCATCCACTAGGGCAACTTCTTCAATGATGACATATCTTTCGAAATCAAGCCATATCCCACAGTATAACCTTGCTATCATCTCGAAAAGTAATACTTGGGCCAGCTTTCCTTGAACTCAATGAGCAGGGTAGAATCTCCAGTCATGTGCCTTGAGCAATCACTATGCAGATACCAAGATTTTTTATGTTTCCCTGCACACATCAAAATCAAATCAAGTTGATTTGGTACCCAAGTTTCCTTGGGTCCTGCCTTGTTAGATTTCTTCTTTGGTTTCTTAGGTTTGATCTCATTAGACTTGGGAATTTCTGATTCATACTTAGTAATCTGAGTTGGACCTTTGAAACCAGTCATTAAAACAGAATTATCATGCATATTTTGATTAACAGGAAATGCATGCTATTAGCAAACATGTTATTCCAGTAGGGCATACTAAATGGTTTGAGGCATACTAAATGCAACATAATAAGGATTAGGTGCAAATGGCATATTAGCAAATTGTGCATTCATATTATGAGTAGACATAGCATTCATAGGCATGGTAGGCAGGCAGTTATGTGGAAAAAGAAGAGGGTGCAAATATTAAAGATGCATAACAAATTTGCAATTAACAGACAAGTGATTAACACTACCACACTTAACACATATTTTTCTTGGTGCATATTTATCAGGTATGTAGTTGTTATGTTTGTTAATTCCTACTTTCCCATTCTATTGTTTTTCTTTTTAGCTTCTGTTTAACCTCAGTCTTTTAATATGTCATTCAATGCTTGATAGACAGATGACCACATTAACTTTCTTTTCCTTCCTGACTTGACTTGATTCTCCTGGAATAAAGTTCTTAGAAACTAATCCATATTTCATTCAACTTAGCTAGCTTAGCTTTGCTAATGGTTTACTCATAGCCGACGGATGTGGCTCCTTGTCATTCGATGGATAATACTTTTGATTATCTGATGGATGATTTTCATCATCCGTCGAGTCCACATCTGTCAGCAATCCTTCAACCAAATGGACTCAAGCTTCTCTTTACTCTTCTTCCAGGCTGCATCACAAAGGGACTCAATACCTTGAACCTTAGTGATTTGAGCATGAACATCTCTAGATGATTTTGACGCCTTAATCACTTCTATTCTTCGTCAAGTGCTTCTTAAAAATTTTCTTTCTTCAAGGACTCAGTTAATCATCCTTAACAATCTTATACTCAATCTCAATTTCTCAAATTCAATAAACTAAGACTCTAGCACATTATTCCTCTTACTTAAAAACAAATTATTTCTTTAATTTTAGCATTTTCCTTAGTGAGGGACTTAAGTGTAACACGCAGGTGATATAATTCTGTGGACATGTCATTTATTGCATCATTACACTCAGCTTTAGATAAAATAGATAGGTTAGTGGTGATTACCTGATCGCTTGAAGAACTTTTCTGTTTTATCAGATTTGGCCATAGAGCTAGATTGACATAGCTTGTTTCTCATCTTCATCCAACCATCTGCAGCCCAGTCATTTTCCTGTGTGATGAAAGCCTTTCCTTTTATTTGAGCAGCTCAAAGTATTTTGTTTATAATCAATAGGATCAAACTTCTGTTTGTTGGAATCAGACTTTCTACATTCACTAGTAAAATGACCCGCCAAGCCACATTGAAACACTTGAATTTTGACTTATCAACCATGTTTTGTTTAGCTTGGCTGCTCCAAAAATTCTTCTTGAATTGAGCTTAGAAAATCTTCTGTATAATAATGAGAGATGTTCATCAATATCCATCATCTTGGCTCAATTGATCTTCATTTTCATCTACCAGCCCTTTACCCTTGCTTTCACAGACCTTTGTTGTAGACTCACCAGCTTCTACCTTCATCTCTTCCTCCTTCTCTAACTCAGAAACCAGTGCTATGGACACTCCTTTCTTCCTTCCTTTCTCATCCTCTTCATTGCTCTATTTCAAGCTCATAGGTTTCAGGATGCCATACAGTCTCTCCAAGGTGAACTCCTTGTAATATGTGAATTTCTCAATGAGACTGTCATTGGCTTCCACTCCTTGGAAGAGATATAAGGAACTTGAGGTTAGAGTCTTTTGTTTGATAGACTCTTCCATGCAACTTCAGAGCATTTAGTAGCTTTTGAAATCTACTAAAAATATCAGTGAGAGACTCACTTTCTTCACAGTGGAAATGCTCATATTGCTGAATAAGCAGCTGCATCTTATTCTCCCTTACTTGCTCAGTACCATCACAAATAATCTGGATTGTTTCCCAAACCTCTTTGGCTGTTTTAAAGTTCATGATGTTATAAAAAAATATCACCATCAACTCCATTGAACATATATTCATGGCCTTCTTGTCTTTCCTGACTTGTTCAATGTCAGGATCTGACCATTCATGTCTAGGTTTTGGAACAAATGGTTCATTGCCCGTTGCAGCTCTCATTGGTACATGAGACCTCTCTTTATGCGTCCACATATGCCTCATCTGAGAAAGAAGACGTAGGTGCATCTTCACCTTCCAGTGATGATAGCTATCTTTTTCCAGAAATGGAATCTTTACTCCACCTCTTTTTTGTTCATCTTGTTGTTTGTTGTGATCTTTACACTCTTGTTCTTTAAGAGCTTGCTCTGACACCAATTCTTATTCCTAACAATACAATAAGAATTACAGGGGGGGGGGGTTGAATGTAATTCTGGCTACTTTTTCAAATTTAAAGAATGTTCTAACTTGATAATATAACATTGTTTGATTAGCAATGGTGCGGAATAAAGAGTGATAGGAATCAAAACACTAAGTAATAAAAACACAAGCTTTAAAACTTTGGGTGGATTTGAAAGTATCCAATATATATATATATATCAAATTGAGAACTCTGTGAAGCTTTAAAAAGCTCACAGCTGCTTACAAGTTTGAACAACTAAACTACAAAGAAAATGCTTACAGAATATTGCTTGATATGTTTCTCTGAAAATAAGCTTTGTTAGTTAATTGTTTCTACTTGCTACACTTGGTTATATATCACTAAGTTTACATGATAATAAGACAAGATAATAAAATAAAAACATATTAGTCTAACTTCATGCTACTTCACACTACTCTATTCCAGCATCTTTGAATATCTTCACAATTGCATGGAAATGGAAGCTTCTTTGTTCTCGAAATCCTGCTTAACAGGATGCCACATTCCTTTTGCAAACACCCAACGCATGTGTAATGTGTGTCACGGTCAACAACTATTGCATTGTGACCCATTCGTCGGGACTATGCTTGTCATCCGTCGGGAGCTTTGTTGATCATCCGTCGGAGTCTTGTAGATCATCCGTCGGGAGTCTATTTGCAACTTGACTCTATTTCACTTATACAGAATTACAAGACATCTCATATTTACAATAATCAACCTATTCTGCATATCAATCTAGTAGTCAACAGACTTACAGAACCCTAAGCAATCTACTTGACTAATAGATGTTGTTTGCAGAAATGTGTTATAGTTGTTATTTGTTACATAAGCTACTCACTCGATGGATGTCAATTTGTCATCCGTCAGGACTATAAAGTTCATCCGTCGGGACTATATTGGATCATCCGTCGAGGTGCTCAAAATTCACTAAGATAAATCTACTAAGGTATTTTATTTAACTTATCATCAAGTTCACAGCATACTCCCAACAAACTAGTTTTACGCTTTCTCTATAATTCATATAGAGTCTTATCCATGTATTTCAGAGGGACTCTGTTTAGAATATGGCAAGCCGTATTCAGAGCCTCTTCTCACATGTACTTAGGCAACCCCGAATTAATCAACATACTGTAATCATATCTTAAAAGTTATGTTCTTTCGCTCTGCCACCCCATTAGACTCAGGTGTGTATGGTGGAGTCACCTCATGAACTATACCATTGCTTGCGCAAAATTCATTAAACGAGGTACTCGTATACTCACCACCTCTATCCAATCTCAACCTTTTAAGTACTTTTACAGTTATGTTTCAGCTTCATTTTTAATATAATGAATTTATCTAGTGCTTCATCTTTATGTAAGCAAATAACATAACTGTTACGACCGGCATTTTGTGTAATATTATTTGCGAACTTGTATAATATTGAATCGAATATAAATATACCTATTAATTATACACTTGTGTGAATGGAGTTGCTTGCATTATAAAATTGCGTTACTCAGAATATGAATTTTTAAAAGCGGTAGTTTTATTAATTGCTCCTATTTTTGATTTATAAAGATATTCTTTACCATGGAAAATTATCTTTTAAAAATATTTTCATTCACAAATTTCAAAAGCGATCTCATAAAATTTCAAAAAATCCAAGTTATTTTATGGTATAAATTTATAATTTTTGAACTTTTATTTTATTTTATAAAAATAGATATTTGAAAATTAGTTGTTAGGTAATTAGCAAATTACATGAATATCCTTGCATGCAAATACCTCCCATCAACTAAAGGGCTAAAAAGACAATTCCAACCCCACTCACTCTCATTCTACTAGCCAATTTACCACTTTGACCTTGCATGCAAATTTACCTAACTTTAGCTAGAAGGTTACTTTTGTCATTACTAAATCCACTCACTTTTAGTCAAAACAAATGCAAAAAACAAACACAAGTATCATAGCACTTCATTTCACTCCACCATTCCAACCTCACCTCACCTCCTCCCTCCCTCTCGGCTCTCCTCGCGGCCTCTTGGCCGAAGCCCTAACCCCTCCCCTTTTCTTCCTTATTCATGCAAACACTAATCCATTCAAGTAAGGTTACTTCCTATATATTGATCATATGTATCCAAAGAGTTTTGATTGGAAAGTTATGTTTGATCTGCAGTCATAGTTTTAGTTGGAACTCAAAGTACAATCTTGATTCTCATGGATTTAAGGTTGTATTATTGAGGGAACTACAAGGAATGGTGAAATGCTAAGTCAAGAGAGTGAAGCTCTTGTTTTAATGGTCATTCATTCAATTTCATTCGGCTATGACCATAAGGGAGCCAAATGAATGGTTCTTGATAGTGTTTTGTTGCCTTGTTTCATTTTTCTGTGTTTTTTGTGATAATAACATGAATTTGTAGTATAAACTGATTAAACCCTTTGCATGCTAAGTGACCATTTAGTATTAGTCTATGTTAGGCTTGCATGTTGATTTATGATAAAAATTATTATGGAAAATCATATGGTTTTGACTGGAAAAATTCGAAGGCATGCAGGCAGTAAACAACTCATGATTTTCGGAAGTTTTTAATCATTGGATGATTGTTAGTAGGTTTAATTCAGTTGAGTTACGATATTATTCTTGTATGTGATGTTAATCGTATATATTTATAAAGAAGATATAACTTGTTGTTTTCAAAATTG
>NW_027419393.1:0-38082 GCF_009905375.1 Apium graveolens
TCGACCGCCTTTAGTCAAATTTGGCCGGTCGAATTTAAGCGGTTGTATTTATCCAGTCTTAATTAGTCGGTCGAATTTAGTTAAATACGGTCGAACTTCTAAATTCGACTGATTTTTTTGGTGAAATTTAGCCTTTTTTCTTCTAGTGTGATGAGTATACAAAATATACTGAAAATATCTATTTTTCACAATATCATAGTGGTGAACTAAGTGAAGAAGTGAGCGTTATTTCACCCCAGGTTTTTTATTCACAAAAAATAAAAGATAAAAGGGCCCAAATAAAAAAATTTACGAAATAGGAGGATGAGATGCTTATTTCGGCATTCCAAAATTTATCATCCGACCCTATCACTCGAGTTCATCAAACTAATGGAAGCTATTGGGAAAGAGTATATGACAATTTTATTTGCATGAAGATGTTCAATCTGACTGTACTTAGAACTCATTGTCTGTTATTGAACTTGAGATTAATAAATTTCATGTATTTTATAACCAAGTAGGTGCACCAAGTGGCTGATCCGAAAGTGATAAGGTAATTTATAGTCTTTATTTAGTTTATTATAAACAAGTTTAATGTAATTTTATGGTTGATTTACTTCTTGTAATAACTAAAACAGATCAACCGTGCAAAAGATATGTACAAAACCTTGTACAAAACTAATATTTCGTTAGAGTATTGCTAGAATGTTTAGAGAAACCGAAATGGAATGTAAGTTTTGCTACAAAAAATCCAAAAAAATCAAAGGGACAGTACTACAACTTCTTCTCCATGTACTCCTGAATGCGTGGTGTGGGAGAACGAACTTTAAAAACTAGTGGGGAGGAAAGCTGCAAGAGAGATGGAGAAAAAAAAGGAAAAAGACCAGAAATAAAATTGATGATGGTGGAGCTGCCATTTTAGAACAAATGAGAGTTGATTAATTTGAATCTAAAAAAGAAAGAACAAACATTTCACCATGTTGTGAATCATTATCCCATATGTCCTCTACCCGCCCGAAGTACAATTTTTGTACTAAATTAAAAAATAACCTTTAATCTTTTACTTGATTGGTTGACTTTAAATTTTTAATATATATTGCTCTCTATCTCTCTCTCTTGATATATATACATATATATATATCCAGTTTACCAATTAATTTTATAATATTAGAATAAAACAAAAAGACGTCAATAATAACAACAACTAAAAAGAAAAAAAGAACTTAAAAATATATATCAGTTTGAGTATTGTTAGAAGTATCAAATTTTATACCAAAATTTGATTCCAAATTACAGGACATGGTGACTGAGATGATATTATTGGTGGAATTTGTGTGAATGTAGGGGGTCTGCTATTATTAATTGATTATAGCATGACATGTGACAGTTGAAATCTAGTTTGGTTACCAATTTGGTACCTCTATTCTAATTACTTAATTACAAATTGTCACTTATAGTGCTTAACACTTGTGCAATTTTACATTTTTGGATTTTTTTTTTTACATTTTAAGTTTTCAAATTAGTATCGTTTCAACAACATGACACAACTATTACACATAATAATCATTTACGACATTTAAGTGCTTCAAATCACAACCACATACTATCATCTTAAAAAACAAATGATTATTATATTTTATATTTTATAAGTTTCTCAGCCATGGTGAGGGGTATAATGATTCCATTAGATATAACAACCCGGTGAGTGGTCTGTGTTAGTTGCAACAGCTAGGTGGTATAACAACACTACCGCAACTCGCACATGTAGATCTTTCAAACTCCACATGAGTAGGATGAGTTTGGTGGTTCTTGTATTACACTTGAAAATGTAATGTCATGAGCTCGTCACAAACATCTAACAATTAATATCATAACCCTTAGAACTAATAATTTCTGATTGTGATAAACAGTTAAGATAGACATGGATATCGAAGGAGGTCACCCCTTAACGTTTTAAGATTCTTTAGATGAAAATTGTAGTTAATAAATTTAACTTGCCAGAACTGTTAACCCATATTATTTCCTTGATTCCTATTGCAAAAATTTAGTTTGTAGATGACTAACACCAACTTTATCTTAAGATAATCTTTCAAACAAGTTGTCAAGTCCATTCTGAAAAAAAACAATTACGCTAGAATCTTTCGATCTTTACTGTTGATAGTAGTTTCAAATATATTCAACATCATATTACCAATGATGCTTAATTATATTAAAGAACTTTTTTCATTGTGAGATGCAGACTTCTATATTGCAACTAAGAGGTAAATGAACCGAGCTGTTCGTGAACAGTTCAAGCACGACTCTTTAAATTAAAGCTCGATTCGGCGGGGCTCGTTAAGAGCTCGAGCTC
The DNA here is from genome assembly GCF_009905375.1 of Apium graveolens. Taxonomy (NCBI): domain Eukaryota; kingdom Viridiplantae; phylum Streptophyta; class Magnoliopsida; order Apiales; family Apiaceae; genus Apium; species Apium graveolens. The sequence goes on from NW_027419393.1 coordinate 2,330, forward strand.
GAACTTGAACACATAAAATGTTCTTTTAAGCTTAATGAGCGTGAGCTAAACTCTAGCATGTTGAATCGAGCTCAGCTTGAGATCGATACAAAATTAGTAAATCGGTTTGAAATTAAATAACTCGTGTTCGGCTCGTTAGAGCTAAAAAAAAACGTATAATATTTTTTTCTATTTTAATGCTATATATTTAAACTGCCACTTCTTTATTTAAGAAGCCATTTAAAATAAAAATCTACAATAGAACACAGCAAAAGTGAACATTACAACATAAATCAAATTTGTGCATCGTGAGAGATACAGAAAGGAGATAAGGATTATGGAGAACTAAGAGATGATAGAAGATTGAGTCGAGATATGAACCTTAACTACAGCTTTAGCTTCAATGTTGTTTTAGTTTTACATATTTAGGGATTAGGTTAGATTAAATCAATTTACTTTAGGTGGGGCTGGCCTAGTTTTTTTTTATATTGATAGTTATACTTAGTCTTTATTTGTTAATTTAGCCTATTAGTTTGCTTAATATTTAATATGAAAATAGTAATGTTAGCGAGCTGCTCGATTTGTACACTAGTATGACTAGGACTCGCTAATATTCGATAAGTTCAAGTTCGACTCAGTTACTAACGAGCTCGAGATCGAACATAAATTTTGTTCGATCAAGATGCTCGGCTCGGCTCGTTAAGAAAAAGGTTAAACTCGCTCATTTTCGTCGAAACTCGGCTCGACTCGGTTCGTTTATATCCTACTCTTATGTACCAATTCTTCGGTCTTGATAGATTCATTATATATAATATTATTTGATGTCTATAATGAAATTATACACCTAGGGGGGGTTGAATAGGTGTTATTTCTAACTAATATCGATTTGAAAGTATTATCGAATATTTATCAAACTGTCAGAAACCTCTTGTTATATGCCAATATCTGTTGTCAGCAAGCTGACACCCGATATACAATGCAGAAATTAAATAACAGCAAGTAATAACACAACAAAGAGAGTTTATTAGCCAGGATCGACCCCTATATCTAAGGTTTTACATCCTGGTCCCTTACCAACTTGGTAAGAGAATATATTATTAATCACTTAAATGATAGGATTATAAATTCAATATAATATATTTCCCTTTATCCCTTATATCCTGATAGCAGCATGCTGATAACACCTGTTCCCATTGAGTGGATTGTCCTTAAAGCCCTATACCAAACCTGCATAGCCTTCTCTAGCAATCTAATCCTCGAAGCCTTGTTATCTAAACTCAACTACTCAATAACAAATTTTTTACATCTTGAACGATACAATGAAAACTATAAAAGAAAAAATTTGAACTCGATGAATATAATTGCGTAAATAAATTTGAGCTCAGAATAAGAATATTCAATGAATACAAGTTGTATTTCTCACATGGCATGGTGTATACTTTCGTGGATCAGCCTCAAAAAAAGTATACCCCAGTGTGTTTATGGACTAAGTTAAATTTCAAATCAATTCACAATACTCCACTCTTGACCAAGTCTCACAACTAGTTTAAACTAAAGATAAAAGATATATAGACAAAGATTTTAAAAACGTATATCTTTAGTTTAAATTCAAAATACCAATCGAACAAGAAAGTTATTAAGATTAAAAAAATTATTTACAACTTTCTAGAAAATAGCAAATGGGGTTTAATAAAAAGTTTGATGAAACAAAGAGCTCTATATAAATAAACATGGTCAAATATACCATAAGAGTCCTTACAAAAAACTCTTTCCTATCTATATTCTCAAAAATCGTAATTTCAGTTTATCCAGAATAACTTCAAGCTGTAACTCTAGGCTCGCTGATAACCCTATCAAAATATTGTTAGCTTGCTGATATAATAACTATATTATAATATTTGACTTCTGTGAAATAGTATTAGTAACAATTATAGATACATTTATAATCAGCTTGCTATAAGATAACATATCAAGCTATAAGTATATGATAGTCCCCCTGAATCATATATCACGTGGTCATAAGATAAATATATAAAGCAATTATAACATCATCATATTAAATAAACCGCATTCAAGTTATTCAAACCAAAATAAACCAGATTAATTCCAACAAATGAGATAGAGAAGCATAGGGTCTCTCCTCGAAAGAAACTAAATGAGATAGAGAAGAACAGAAATTTGTAAGAAATTATATGGCTTCAATAACAATGGATGGATATTATTAGTCACCAATATTGCGTATCAGTTTTATCATTGATCTATCATAGTTATGCTTTGAAGCAACTACCACAAAATATTTGTGGTCAAATAAAGTTTGGATTTATTTATCTTCATTCTAATACAAGGTTGAAAATTTAAATCTATTAATCAGGCTCAATAATGTTACTAGATAGTTTCAGATAAAAGCATGTTAAGACACAAAGTGAGACAAGAAAAACACTGACATTAATTCAAAATCCTGACAAATAATCTATAGTAGCAGAACATTAGACGAATAGAACATTAATTTTGAAAGTTAATAAACATGAATTAATCACTTGATTAGCCAGGGATAGAAAACAAAAGTGATTTACAGCTTTACTCATTGATTGTGCTATTTCATATCTATTAGTTACCTAAACAAAAAGGTAAAGAGAAGCCCAAAGCAGTAATATAAACTTCACTTTCTCTCTATTTAAGATAATTAAGTAGTTGAGAGTACAAAGCATAAGATTTTGGTTATATAGTGTCCTGTAACATGTGTTTTATATAATATTAGTCACGTAGCTCAGTGTAGATGCAGTGTCTGTAAAATAAATTCCTAAATATCAGAGGTGAGAAACCTAGAGAGTTGAGGACTCAGAATTCAAATTCTAGGAATAAAATAGAGATAGATTAGTTGAACTGGTCCATTACATACATGTCATTTATGTAAATTACATTGTAACTTGAGGGTTTTTAGTACAAACAAAGAAAAAACTAAGAATTCTTAGTTGGTAAATACATTCAATACAAAGATTGTCAAATCAATTTCAATAAAAACCCCAAAATTAAAACCTAAAAAATTTTCATTTCTAATTTAATATAAATAAATTGAGTAGAGTGCTCAATTCGATTTGAATGAAAACTCACAAATTGATTTGCTACGAAGACCCAAAAGCCCAAGTCGATTTGCTAAGATAAGACCCAGCAACTAAGCCAATCAGTTCCATGGATTTTCTGCATTAGAGAAAAATAAAAAAAATTAAATAGCTCTTCTGCCTTTCTAGAATAGATCGATCTGAAAGATTATGTAGAAGAGATTGAAGGGATCCGAGAACCATTGTCATAGATGGGAGATGGCCAAAGGGGGAGGAAGTTGCTCGTGAACAGGTGGAGAGAGATACAATATCAATTACACTTGCACGCTAATAGACGTTTTTTAGCTTGAGCTTTGTAACGTGGGTTAAGCAGGGTACATAATAGGTACACAAGTATAAATAATTAAAAAGTGAATAATGATAAGATATATATAGGGGTATTTCATTAGAATTTAGTTTATTATTTTATAATAAGTGATAAAAAAAAGTAATGCTAAAAAATTTAAAATATAATTGAATCATTAATTGATCAAGTAATAAACGAAATTTACGTGTAACATATTTTTTATGTAAAAATCTATAATATGGTTTATGAAGAGTTAAGTTCTATATTTAATATTTATATAATGTTTAGGACTTTTTTAAAAAAAATTCAAGTTGAAAAAGATTTTGAAAAAATAATATCAATTTTTAAAAAATTTACAAATATATATATATACTTTTTAATTATTTGCATAATTATGATTTTACAAATATTTTTTTTTTCAAAAGATGACTTTTTTGCAACTTGATGCAATTATATGTAATCTCCACGGGTTTTTGCGTTTGACTAGATTGCCAAAAAACTCGATACAACTATTTGCATATTTGGTTGATTTTCGTTGCATAGTATTTTTGTAAATATTTGTAAAAAAATAGTAAAATTGTAAAAAAAAATCGTATTTTTGGTAATTTCTCTAATTTTTAATCTACTTACAAAAGTTCAACTTTTTCAAATTAAGAAAAAAATAAAATTTGTGCAAGAAACATTTTTTTCATGTTTGTTTCAACATTTAAAAAATTATAATTCTGAAATATGATTCTAAATTTATAAGAAATAAACATACTTTCCTATATTTATTGTCAAAATTATAAAATCTACTACAAATTATTTATTATAAGATAAAAATACTTAAATAAAATAATATGATGATCATTTTTGTAGGAACTTAAGATGACTTTGAAAATGAAATAAAAAAAATACAAAAACTTAATAAATTTATTTTAACCAAATATTGAAAAAGATAGGTTTTTTACCGATTTTTTGTAAATCCAAAATTTCATTATTAAATTTAGAAGAAGTATGTCAGGAGGAGAGAAGATTGTGGTTAGCAACCGGCCCAGTTCACATTTGTGCGTCGGCGACATAGGGAACCAACGCTTATGACACTACACCATAAATGGCCTACAGCAACACCAAGAAATGTTACAACAGGCCCAAAAAAGTGTTACCACAGCCAGAAAAAGGCCTAAGGTAACATAAAAATTAAGTTGCTTTTTTTTCGAGTTACCTTTGGCCCCTAAGGTAACATTACTTTTGCCCTGGTGTAACATTCACTTTTGTGTTACAATAGCCGTCAAAGGTAACATTAATCTATGTCTATAGTATCACAATATGTATGTTACCTTTGAACTCATAATTTTCAAAAAAAATGGGGCCCACCAATGGGGCCCACCAGTAGTGACGTGGCATGTAGGTTCCGCAGTGGTGACATGGCATGTGGGTCCCACAGTGCTAGCATCAAATTTGTACCTGGGGTAACACTTTGAACAACCTACTCTAATACTTTATGAAGCTACTATAACAATTTACCAGGAAGAAAAATGAAAAACTAATATATAAAGTGTAAAATCGACTGCAAAATTTGAAAATATATTACATTAATCTAATACATTCCAAATTTCATAACCTCAACTATATTCATAACCAGTTTACAATCTACATAAATCACAATAAATTTAACCAATACAACCAACTAATCTACATCCCAAAACTTAATCCACTTCCTGCTAGTAGCTGCTGAGAACTTGACACGTATGGATTCATCAACAAATATATAGTTGTTACAGCTGAAATGAGAAAGAAACAAAGGTTAGGTCATACAATACCCTATATATATACCCCATGCAAAAGTATTGTACTTCTATATTCTATAACAACTACTATTTTACATACATGATGCATATATACATACAACAATGCCTGCAAACTCAATGATGCCAATGTATCTCTCCATCTAGCTAGCATTTTTTGCTGCATCAACATGAACAACACGCACACTCAGAATTTTATGTTTGGCCATTAACTGGACATCTTCAGCAACACTAGTGCCATAATTGATCAGGTTTAGGTTTGCTATATATAAGTATACATTAAATAATGCATACTATGCATATTAAATTTGAGGCCAAACTTCTGGACTTAAACACATATATATAAGTAAAATTTGAACATTTATCACTATACCAGTTCACTTACAAGGTATTGAAATAGACCGCAACAAGTCTACCATTATTATTTAGTTTGGAAAAAATATACATATTTATACCAGTTGAAGTTGTAATTACAGTCTAGAAGTGTACAAGAATAACCATAAGTATCGCAATATATATATCAACGGGGGCTAACAAGAAAAAGGACATGATGGTCATGTAAAACACGGAACCACAGAAAACCTACCGTGCAAGGAGGTTTTCCCCTATTAGGCATCAGTTTGTAATTCATGTGCAATTGTGTCATTGGCAGGAAGCACTAACGGGAAAACGGAAGTTAAAACTTAAATTACATTTATTGAGCCCCATTGGTAGAACTGTAAAAGTAAGCTTACTCTTTTGACTCTCTATCAAAATGAATTACTTTAACAATGAACCAATCATCTTTATCTGCCATCCTCTAGCCTGACCCTAGTTGCTACCTGAAACAATATACTTAACTACTTCAAACAGAAATAAAATTTGGATTTCGGCTAAAGATTGTAGTAATAGTCTCTGTGTTGTAAAGTAAACAAACCATACAATAATAGTGATACAGTACACTGTTGTGATATTTACAGACATATCTGCGCTAGATTACACAAGGCAATGCATACCTGTTCACCCTTTAAACATGCAAGGGCATCCAGGTGGTTCCGCATCGAAGGGGAAACTCTTGATATATCTTAATCTCCCTTTATTCTTTTCTTTTTTTGCTCGTTACCTTCTGCAGTAGAACTAGACCCAAAAACTTTATACAATCAAAACTCTTTAATAATATACACCAGAAACATAATCAGCCTCACATGATATATCTTTATTTAAAACAAGTACTTAAACAAGAAATTTAAGAAGAATAGAAGGGTTTAACATTTCATGTTCTTTACAGTTTATGTTTACAAGTAACTAGGACAGACAACAGTTTATAAAAGAAAATAGCTATAAGTAGATTTTTTTTTTAAAAAAGGAATATGCTGATCACAAACATCTTACCACCAAACCAAGCAGCCATCCTCATATATACACATATATTATTAGTCTACAAGACAACATCAATTAATAACATTCTATAACTATATAACCCATCTACTCTTCTTCGTTGTTGCCCTGGAGGTTCAGAGGGTAGCAGAGTATCCATCAGATAGCCATGTTGAAATAATAACAAAAATGAATTATTCTCTATTTGTTATATCTATAGATTAATTAAACCTGCATCTGCTATCTCGTAAGATTCATAACATACACATTCTACCAACTCTAAGTTTACATCACCTTTCAGTTATTAAATTTTTTTGATAGAGCTGGACAAAATCAGGCTAATGGACAATTACAGTTTCAATCTATGGTCTATCAAATTAATCAGAGCATCTCCCATGGTTGGCACCCTTCAGGATGCCAACTTTGGTGGCAAACAATCAAATACAATAATATTTCATTGCAAAAGAAAACTTGTAACTTACAATCCACAGAAGTTACGTGTGACGTTGAGCTTGGAATCTCTTCATGTTGTGTATGCACAACTGCAAGCCTGTCACCGGGAATTAACGCATAGTTCCCTATATGACTGTTGTACTCATTAATTCGTGGTGCAGAGTCGCCGACCACGTAAGTATGGCCAAAATCATAGTAGGATATAATCAGAGTTAAGAAGTTTAAGTAATATTCATTAATCATGGAAGAAGTATTAACTACACATATATAGCTGAAGAAAAGGTTGGATCACAACAAATTTAATCCTTAGATATTAATACTATGAACTCTGTTTCTGGAGAAATTACCAACACTTTAGGAAATAACTAGAAATTTGTAGCTCTAAATGTGCAGAATGAACTCATGTATGCAGTGTCCTTCTCCTTGAATTTCTCAGTAAGTCCCTGCAAGAGATACTGATTAATCAGACACATGCCAATATCTTAGTCCAATATTTACGGACAATACAATGTCAATCTTAGTTTTCACACTCCAAGTCGCAACAGGTGTTATACCAAAAATATATTAGTCAAAGTCTGGAGTCTACAGGTAATTCAATAATTCCCTACGAACTCAACAATTACTGTTTATAGCTAACTAACCACAATATACACAGTGCGGAAAAAATAAAATTCAGAAAACCATAATGTTTAAAAAGAAGCTATACCTTCACAGTGAGGCAGCACCTGTAATCAAAACAACCAAAAAACAAAAGAGGAAACAAAATAAAATGTTAGAAAGTTAGATTTAGTTCGAAGAAACTCTAACTTTTATAAAAGTAGAGCAAGAACTGGTGATATCGATTCATACTCGATGAAGTTGTCATATTCAATAGCCTTGTTCCTTCCACTAGTCTTGTCAAACTTGGAGACCAGCAAGTCCAGAGGTGACACCACAAATCCAAGCCTCACCAGCGCCTCTCTCAGCTCAGAAGCATCAATTTTACCACTAATATCCCCATCATTCTTCTCAAAGATCTCCTAAACACATGAATACAAGTCACATCCATTACATTCACCAAATCACATATCTAGTATACCTAAATTCAACAATTCTAGTACAAATATTAAACACTCACCCTCCATCTCTGGAGACTGTAATACACAGATGTGAACTCCTTAGGCCCTGTTTTCATCAATTACGTAAATTTAGCACACAACTCAAATCAAATAAAATAAAAAAGTACTTCAATTCAGGCATTCAATTGTCTAAATTCACTCCTCTAATATAATCGTATATAGGGATACACAACAGGAATTCATAAGAAGATCATAAGAAACTAAACAAAAGACCAAATAATACTTACTCCTAATGCAAAAGATGAGAGTGGTGAACTTCTGAAGGTGACGGTTCCATCAAGATGGTGGTCAAAATATAGATCTGACCAGAACATAAAATATAAAGACATCGTTTCAATAAATATAGTGTGGAAGGTAGACATGCCGGTGCACAAACATTCCGTGAATATATTATGATAAGAAAATCAAAAAAACATACAATAACAACAACAACAAAATCAGAGAGAGGGAGAAAGAGGTAATATATACATATACAAAAAATGAGAGAGAGATTAGTACCCTAATTCCAATTAAAAACCCCCAATTCCAATTCCAATTAAAAGGAGAACCGCATGATTTAAACCCCAATTCCAATTAAAACCCCTTATTCCAATTAAAAACCCTAGCTCGAATTAAGCTAATCTAGTTCAATTGAAAGCTGAGAGAGAGAGAGAGAGAGAGAGAGAGAGAGAGAGAGAGAGAGAGAGAGCGACTGAGAGATGGGCTGAGAGAGTTGTTTTGTGATTGAAAATTTGAACTTTGTCTGAATACCCGGGTTTTCCAAAATACTGCCGCTTCTACGAAAACTTTGAAAGCCTGCCTGCTTGAGCCCAACGAGAGTCCAAAAAACTGCCCTTATCACTTATTAGTTTTTAATAAACTTTAATGTTTAAATAGTGTTCAAATTTTTTATTAATAAAAAATTATCAGTTACTAATTAGTAAAGTTTACATAATTAATAATAATAAAAATATTTTATCAATCTTTGCTAATATTAATATTATTGCTTAATTATATTATCAATAATGATTAATTTTCAAGTCAAATAATTATATATATTTAGTTATTTGTAAAATATTACTTTTTTATCCATTAAACACCCTATTGTAACATAAGTTTCCACATGTTACCATATGTAACACTTTGAAGCTATAGTAACATGTTACAAAAGCTATGGTAACATCAAAAATACTACGTTGCGGTAGGTTAAGATGAGCATACCTAATGTAACATAATTTTGTAACACCCATGATTAAACCATTGCGATAGGCCATTTATGGTGTAGTGTGAATTTGTTTTGGCATCACTGTTTCAATCAACCGACGCTTATCTTAATTTTAGGCGTTGGCTGTTTATAAACCAACACATTTGTATATTTTAAACGTCGGTTATTCATGCAACCGACGCAATAAGTCTACTCATGGGCACAATAGCGTCGCCTAAACTAGCAACCGACGCTTAAATGTGTATAAGCGATGGTTTTCTCTAAAACTGACGCAAAGGTGCGAAATATTAAGCAAAAATTGTGCAGGATTTAAGTAAAGCACGACAATGAAAGTAAAAGAAAAGAGGGGAACTTCAGTGTTAATAGACAGAAATATGGGCAACAGCTGCCTAGGTGAACAAGACCCCTTCAACTTGACATAGCAGCTCCAACAATGTACAATGAGTGATATATAAGCATGAAACGGAGCACTATGAATACCTCAGTTATCATTTGAGCTTCCTTAGCTAGTCCTCACTAAAAGAATAATGATTTGCTCCAAAAGCTTCACATATTTTTAGGATTTTATTCTTTGCTTTTCCTCGGAGACGAAGACCGCAAATATATTTTTCTCAACCTGTATGATATTTCACTGTCAGGAAATCAATATTATCATATACGACTCGTATGTATATAAAAAATGATGAAAGCAATAACAATTATAGTTAAAAACAACTGAATAGGTAATGAAAGGACTACATATACGTTACCCAATTTCTCTACGAAATAAACTTTTCAGTTTTCACTACTTCATCTCAAATAATATAATCAACCAAATCCAGAGGTATCAACCTTTTCCCCATAAACAGGATCAATGACTGGGTGCCCCACAACAGCCTGCATCAAGTACACATTACCCCCGGTAGCATGAAATAAAATCCTTTCAAATGACATGGATTTCGCTTTAAGGACAAGACCGCTTATAAAAGCCAATTTAACTTTTTGCAGAGTACGATATATGATGCGGGGTATGATAGAAAATGGGGCAAGACAACACTATAAGAAATTTGCAATCAGACAACGGTTAAAAAAACCGTCATCCTAAAAAATCATACAACGGTGAATTAATTTTACATAAAAAACAGTTGTGTGAGCTCCAGAACAAACAACGGATATCCATCTTTTTTAAACTGTTGTACAAGTTGTATCCTCTCATCGAATCGGACAACGGTTTTTTAAATATATTGTTATAGTAGATCTTTCACACAACGATTATAAACCGTTGTTACTATGTTAACGTATAGGGATATAAGACAATGGTTTTGACATTACATTATGTAATTCATGTTAGTGTAGGTGCCCTAGAGGCAATACATTATTCTTTTATCTTTATGTCAGTTGATCATTCAATAAATGTATTTATTATGACCTTAATTACTGCGATATTTTGTTAGCATAATAAATGTCCTTAGAATCATGATACAAATTATATAGTTTAAGTACATGACTTGAACTTGAGATTATATAATATATCATATTCTTAAAGGTCCCTAGTCGAGTATTATTATATAGGACAATAATAATACATAGATAGACTAGTATGTTGTTTGACAAGATAACCACATCTCATTGGTTATAAGTATGGGGATACTAAAGTCAATACATAGGTACATGTGAGAGTACATGGTACTGGACAGACCCATAGTGAGATTCTTCATGTTTAATAAAGTCATAAGAAAGACTCACAGTGATAATGGTGTAACGACCCTTTGACTTGAAATCATTATATTTCTATACGAGGATTAATATACTTTGACTACATTAAAAGTTACTTTTGATCGGGTGATGATAAAAGTGGACATCGGGTATATCATGAGTCGTATGAGAAATATGAATGATAGATAAAGGATTTAACCCTCCTATAATTAGGAGAGATATTATTGGCCTCTTGATTGAGTGAGATTATAAAAGCATGGCCATGCTCAAATAATGATTTGTCTCGATAATCTACTCATGGATCATGTAAACCCGGATTAAATGTTGAAGAGGATGACTAAATACATGCCTCGAGTTTAATCTATAATATGTATGGTTAAAGGGATTATATTACACGAAAAACATTAATCACGAAAGGTTTTATCTAATCACGATCTAATTATTGTTTAATTGGGTAACAATGATTTATTACTAGATACCGATCATTGTTTATAATTTTATTGGAGAATAAAATTATTGCCAATTAAATAATAGCCTATAGGGTCGCACAAATAGAGCACTTAATGGAATAGTTAATTTAAATTATGGATTTAAATTAATTGATGATTATTTGAATTTTATTATAATTAAGTAAGACTTAATTGAGATAATATAAATTCGAATTAAAAGGAAGGTTTTTGCCCATAATAATTAAGTATGACTTAGTTATTAATTAAATAATAGAAATTCGTCTTTATTATTTAATCCAATACCTACTAGGGTTGGGCTTTGCTATTATGGGCCTTTTTAATCAATTATTATAAATAGATAATTAGAGGTTAAAGAGGCTTGTACGTTTTTTAAGAAAACCCTAGCAGCAAAGAGAGGCAGAGGCAATTCAGATCGTCAAGAAGGAGGCTAGTACATCCATTCTGTAGTGAAGTTCGTGAGACGTTCTTGAAGGTGCTCGTGTGGATACCATAGAGGTGTTTCTCCGAGAGGTAGACACAAAGCGTGATAGCTAGGATCTCCGTTGAGTTCGTGAAAGTTAATCTCTTGAAAGGTATGATTCGTTATCTCCATAATCTGCCCATAATTATACATGGATCCTGTTTTTGGGTTTCGAAATTTTGTTTTGTTTACGTTTATCCGCTGCGTTTTATGCCTTCGGAACCCAACAATGGCATCAGAGCTACGTGTATAAGGGGCTGATTTGGTTACGTGTTTACTGTATTTTTACAAGTATGCATGTCTGATGAGTCTGCCATGATAACAGTTATGTTATATGAGTCTGCCATGATAACAATTATGTTATATGAATGATATGATGAATCTGTTAATGATCTATATAATGATACTAGTATGTTTAAGATCTGCCATAACTCATATGTATGCGATCTCTTAAAATATGTATACTGATACACGTTTTTGGTAACTGGGATATGGATCGTGTGTATACTGATACATGCTTCTGGAATAGTATTCTGATACATGTTTTTCTAGTATTCTGATACTTGATTTTGCAAAAATTTCTGCCATACGCTTAGGGTTTCGTTTTTAATTTGTGCTTATGACATACGCTTTACTTATTTATTATTCTTGATTGGATCATGATAAATGATAAATAGTATGTCATCTTTATATGATCTATCATGTTCTTTAATGGTTACTTGAGCATGGTGCATAGTTATGGCCTTAAGACCTTAGTTGTAATGGTTTATTCTTTTGGTTTGTAATAAATACGACTTGCATGTCATTTTCTATTTGTAGTTGTTTTATCTCGAATGTAACTCGAGTTCTTTTGTAAGTTCATTAGTATAATTCTTAATGTAACATCCAAGAAGGACAAGGGAAAGAGGAGGCATCCTATGGAGGCCAAGGAGACAATGGAAGCAATAGAGAAGACATAAGTAATAGTTATTTTTTACACCATAGATTGACCTTGATCTTTTCATTAGCCTGAAAAGATCACATAGGATTGGGCCATAACTATTGCACGTTTACTTTACGTACTTTTCATATGATGTATAAATAGTATGTGTAGAGTAGAAAATGCATGTTTTAATTAGATTAATGATGCATGTATGTATTAGATACATCACCCATGCCATGCCTTTAAACAAGATAAAATCTGTAACGACTCAAGATTTAAAATTAACAAACGATCATGAGATTCTCGTGTTTATGAAACACGGAATAAAATACGAATTTTCTTTATTTCTGACATGGGGCGATTTTGTCAACAACGGGTTCATAGAACTTGTAAGGCTGTGGGTTTTAAGCGAGACCGATGTGACTCCTCCACTACCTGGAAATCAAACCATTGACGAGTATTGATTTGAAGTATTTTATTCAAGGAAAAATTGGAAATCTCTTATGATGGGATCATGATCGTTCTAAATTAAAAATCCCTAAGTAAAAATATTAAGTTTTAATCAGATGCTTTCCAATGAATGAACACTCATTAAATCCTAGATCGATAAGGGGAAGGGCTGTCAGTGGCAGGGGACTCCTATCTATCATGGTGAAATGCGACGAATATAAACGGTTATATTCGGAAGTTGTATCATTGGGTCTAACTTAACTGAGTCATCATAATAAGGTGAATATAAACGGTTATATTCAACTATTATGAACTTAGAAGCATAGATTTTGGTTAAAAATCTATTAGATAGATAAGATCAATTGTTGTTCACCAAATTATCCAAGAATTATATATGATATAATTGACAACTATTGTCTACCTAAATAATCATGTTTTAAGGATACCAGTGGTTGACTTAGAACATGACGAAATATGGATCTTGGCTCACTAGAAAGATTTATGGGATATACTTTCCGAATTAATAGTTAGGGCTATTAATTTGATAAAAAAAATTCCTGACCATGTATAGCTTGATCCACCTGATCTTCTTGCTTGAAGTAAGTGGCAGTCTGGATAGTATTTAGCTTTCAGCACTCTTGATACAAGAGCATTTGGTTTGGACATTAAGTTCCAGCATTGTTTACCCAAAAGTGCCAAGTTGAACCCATGCAAATCTCTGAAACCTAGACCCCCCTTAGACTTCGACATACTCATCTTGTTCCAAGCTAGCCAACAGATCGGTTTACTCGTAGTCGAACTAGATTTCCACCAGTAAGCGTTCATAAGTCTTTCAATTTCTTGGCACAAACCCTTAGGAATAAGGAAACAGGACATGGTATAGGCTGGAATCATCTGGGCAACGTTACGTATCATAACCGCTTTTACTGCACGAGATAGAAGTTTGGAACTCCAACTTTGAATTCTCTGAAAAACTTTATCCTTTAGATACTTAAAAACCATTTTCTTGGATCTACCAATCAATGAAGGCAATCCTAAGTACTTACTTTCTCCAATATCGTTGAACACTCCCAGAACCTGCTTTATTTCTTCTTGTTTATCTCTCCGCACGTTGACGCTAAGAATACTGCAGATTTTTGAAAGTTAACTGCCTGTCCAGAAGCTGCCTCATAAGAATTCAACACCTCTTTAATTGCCTGCGATTCTGAAGATGTTGCTTTAAAAAATAAAAAGCTGTCATCCGCAAACAACAAATAAGTCACTGAAGGGGCTGAATTGCTGATGCAACACCCTGAAATAATGCCTCTAGTTGCAGCTGATTTCAAAGCTAGGGAAAGCCCTTCTACACACAATAAAAATAGGTAGGGTGATATCGGGTCGCGTTGACGAAGCCCCCTTCCTGGCATGATTGGACCAACCATAGAACCTTGAAACGATATTGAATATGAAACTGTCGTCACACACAGCATTATCCATTTAATCCATCTTTCAGAGAACCCCATCAAACGCATCCTGCTTCGCAAAAAATCCCACCTCACTCTGTCGTAAGCCTTAGAAATATCAAGTTTTAGAGCTACCTCCCCTTCTTGACCTCCATTCTTGCGTTTCATAAAATGCAGCAACTCGAAGGCTACTAGGACGTTGTCAGTAATATTTCTTTCTGGCACAAAGGCAGATTGCTCCTCTGAAATGATATCTGGTAATATTCTTTTCAGCCTATTGGATAACACTTTAGCCATAACTTTGTAGAGAACATTACACAAAGCGATGGGCCTGAGGTCTTAATCTATCATATCATTATAATACCCAATTTTTGGTGTAGTCAACTTCACACTCTTCAAATTCAAATGTAATCATATCACAAACTTAATCATGAGTATGTATTTGATGATATCTCCTTTTTAATGTATAGACATATAAATTTATAGTTTTTTTTACATATGTGTGTTTGTATTCAAATATCTCAAATATTACATGTATATTCATATGTTAAATAATGCTTTTCGTAAATAGTAGGTAATTGACAAAATCACTTTATTCTAACGGATGTTGAAGACAATGATGATAAAGAAGAAGATGGCTCACTTGTGAATAAGTTAATGATTTTAAAGATGAAAGACTTCAAATATCTTAAGCCCCCTACCACACTTTTAAATTATGTTGAATCCACTGATGTACCCTTCCCGTGTTTACCAATATGCAACTTAATGTCCATTGGATTGTTCTCTAAACTATAATCAGACAACACGACCTTTTCGAACAGATTTATGGCATACCCAATAGTGTGATAATATTATAAGGTCACTCATATAAAATAATATAATGATTTGCTATTGAAATTTCATAATAGTTGAAAGACTCGTACATGTAACAAGGAGATCATCTACCTACACTCCAATTATGAAGGTTTTAGTTCTCTCCATTTTTGTATATACCGCATACTCGTATGGATATTTAGTGAAAGCCCCAATTTTTTGATGTACTTACTGAAAAGAGCATACTAGGCTGGTGGATCCTGATGAAATCTGTACAAAGCTTTTATCAACCTATACACCATTTTTCTTTGCAAATCTCTCAAGTTGGGTTACGTAAATTGTATCATGCAATTCTCCGTTCTGGAAATGCGAACTCAACATTCAAATGATGAACCTACCACCCATTTTTTCGTGCATTCTAGTAACATTCTCACAGTCTCAAGCCTTGTCAGTGGTGGAAGTACCTCATCATAATCCACACCTTGCTTTTCTACGTAACACTTCATGATTAACCTAGCATTGTGCTTAATTTCCCTATTTATGTCCCTCTTACGCCTAAAACCCCACTTCAAATGCACAGTTTTTCCCATGTGGCAATTCGACTATGGCCCGTGTGTTAGTTTTTTCAATGGTTTCAATCTCGTTGTTCATGGATTGTTCCCATGTTTTTCTCATTTTCAGCTTCCAACGCGTCCGTTTCATTATAATATCACTCAGTACACGAATATTCTGAGGTTCACTATTGCTACTATTTGATGACTTACTCTGTGCATAATTTTGTGCGCTACTTTCCCTGTCTCATATTTCTCTGTTCGGATTGTATGGCTCCCTGTATTCATGCTAGAAGTTGTTGGTTCCTCCTCGCTTTGATAGCCACCTTGTTCAGCACCTTCATTCGACCGATTTTCCTACCAAAATAAATGAATCATGTGATCCAGAATTCTATGATTCCTGTTCAACAACTCATAGCCGTGGCCTTTTTTCTTCAAATATAATGTCATGTATAGAGCCAAAATTTGGATTATAGGAGCGATACACTTTAGTTCTGTCCTCTCTCCCGATATTAACCACACCAACTTACGGCAATCACTGAGTTTGCTTGTATGCATACTAGGCAGTTTCATTTGGGCCACACAATATTTCACAATAATTAAGAATTCTTTCGAGTTAAATTATCCACCCCTGTCCATATGAAACACTTCAATTTTTCTTTTGATTTTTTTCAACCAAGATTCTAAACTTTTTGAATGCATTGAAGGCCTCAATTTTTCCTTTCAACTTTAAAATCAACACTAAATAAGTAAAGTCATCAACTAAGAGTAAAAAATACATGTTGGCCGCTGTTGTCTATGGTGAAATACGTCTGGAAATATCACCATGAATTAATCCCAACACCTCCAACACCCTCTTAGCTCGATAATCAATATTCTTTGGAATAGAATTTCTGATTTTCTTTGACATTAAACAACTTTCATATAAAGTCTTCAGTTAAAAGAAAATAGGTATGTCGTATGCCATTATGTTGATATTAATTTTATCACTTGAAAGTTAACATGGCCAAACCTTGAGTGCCACACCCAAGTTAATTATTCCCTATTAACTAGTAGACATGAAGGTTTCAAAGTTTCTAGGACAATCTTTTATAGTCTATTTTTAGAGCGTCTACCTTTCATGACTAAGCATTTTTTACTGTCATACACCCACAAATAAAGCCCTCTAAGTGTGACATCATTCTTTTCCCAGCTAGTTGACCCAAAGATATGATATTGCTGCACAAGTTCACGAATATATTAGACCTTATGGATATTCAATTATTCTCCTTTTTTGCATCTAAACCAACTTTACCCTTACCCTTCATAGCGACGCCGAACCTGATTTTCCAGTCACGCTTTCATCTAAACTCTTGAACTTAGACTTGGTACCAGTCGTGTGATTTGATGCTCCATTACCTAAATACAATACTTTTGACTCTCAATTCTTGTTATCATTCTCATTTAATCAACGAGGTTGTACTTCATTCTCATTCATTTAATAATCTTGGTTGTATTTCGTACTCATTCACATAAATATTGCCTTTGCTTATTTTCTACACTCAACCACTAAGTGAGTTTTGAAGATAGTGTGTTTATGTGCATGTTTTATCATTTCTCTTAAAACACTTTATCTCTACAAATTAGATTGCTTTCTTCACCATATCCATTATATTTCAAAAAACATGAAATATCCTAAAACACATTCACCCCCACTATGTTTTATTAATTACCTAATAGATTGGATCGATAAAAAATATTTTTAAAAAATTAAAAACACTAGTTCAGGACTAAACACTAGTTACGTGTACTAGTCAAACTGATGCTTGAGTTTTAAAATGGCAAACCAAATAAAATTATTTTGATCTAAATTTTGGTTATATCACTAATATGTATATCTATCGACTTCCATAAGGTTGGATCGATGAAAAATATTTTAAAAAAATCAAAACACCAATTTAGGACCAAACACTATGTGTTAGTCAAACTAATATTTGACTTTTAAAATGGCAAACCAAATCAAATTATTTTGATATGAAATTTTGGTTATATCACTAATATGTATATCTATCAACATCCATACGGTTTGATCGATGAAAAATATTTAAAAAAAAATTGAAACACCAATGCAGGACCAAACACTATGTAGTTGTGTTATGTTTGACTGTTGAAAATGGAAAACCAAATTTGTTTTAATCTGAATTTTCGTTATATCACTAATATATATATCTATTGAAATCCATACAGTTGGATTGATGAAAAATATTTTTAAAAAAATCAAAACACCAATTCAGGACTAAACACTAGTTAGCTGTACTAGTCAAACCGATACATGAATGTTGAAATGTCAAACCATAGAAAATTATTTTGATCTGAAACTGATGTTTGACTTTTCAAATGGAAAATCAAATAAAATTATTTTGACCTAAAACTTTGGTTATATCACTAATATATATATATATATATGTTGACATTTATACTGTTGGATTGATGAAGAATATTTTTTAAAAACTAAAACAACCAATTTAGGACTTAACACTAGTTAGATGTACTAGCTAGTCAAACTGTTGTTTGACTTTTCAAAACCAAATAAAATTATTTTGATTTAAAACTTTGATTATGATTTGATTTTCTGATTCATATTTAATTATTATATGAATCCAACCGTACAGATATAACAATTTTCAAAAAGTAAAGGATTCTCGGGAAAAATCAACTAATTTAAATAAGTAAATCTTAGTTAGTTTTACAAAATGGATTTAGGGGTTTGTAACCCTATAATGTTTCTTCTATTTTCTTGATTACTTTTAACCAATAAGATATAATTAAACTTAATAGTAAATTCCACTGCACACTAATACTGGTGGGATTTATGATAAATAATAAAAATCATGATTCTATGTTCTTTTTAAAATAATGGTTAAAATAAGTTTTTGTAAAATTCAAATTCTTGTAAAAAAATCATAATATTAAAATAATTTACCAAAAGTTAGATATCATGGAAATAATTTAAAAAATTTAAATTGGAAAGCACTTAATTAAATTATGGCCCGAACCATTAAAAAACCTAGTTAATTACCATTTTCTATACAAGACCATCACAAACAAAAGCAAAAAGCGGTGGCCGCCTGCATCTATATCCACTCACATCTCCGAACCCCCTCACTGTCTCTCAATAACATGAAGTCCTGAACTCAAAACAAACCAAAATATGTCACTACAGCGAGTCGACCCACATTTCTCTCTCTCCTCATACTTGGACCCCCCCTGCCTCCACCATCTTCTCCCCTGCTCACCTCACTTTAATAGTCCTCATCCTGTTACATAAATTTATTTCAATTCTTCTCCGAACTCTCGGTCTCTCCGACTTTTTCTGACCCGAAGTCTCTCGGTCGACCCGACACAACTCCTCCACCATCGACGGAGATCGGAGTTCTCGGCGCGTTGGAGACGTTGTTACACGCGCTAAGGTCGGAGAGTTAGCGAACTCGAAATGACTTGGCGTTGGCGCTTTACAATCTCTCATTGATAAAGAGTAACCAAGTTAAAATGATTAAACTCAGAGTAGTTACAATTCTGTTAAGTTTATTAGAGAATGATGATGTGGCGGTGTGAGTATTACCCGTGTTGTGTAATATGGCCAGGTGTGTGGAGGGAAAGTCAATTATGTTGCATCACAATATGGCGATGAGTTTGGAGATGATGTTGAGGAGAGTTGACTCTGAGTCGACTCGGGATAATTGTTTGGCGGCTTTGTAATATGAGATTTAGTGGTTTAACTTTAGAGTGTTGGGATGGGGAGGTTTTGAGTAGATTTTGAGTGAGGTTTTTGATAAAAAGGTATGTCAACTCGATTGGGAGAGAAAAGGTGAGGATGATGTTGAATGGTTTGAGAGGAAGCTAAGCAGGAGGTGGATTAAAGCTTGATTGTGTCTGCGTGTGTATATTCAAATTCACATATGCCCGAAATATTGGGTTGCCAAAATATGCCCGGAACCTTGGGAAAAGGAATTTTCCGGTTTCCGATGAGATTTTTTTAAACATTTTTATTGAATTCAACCAAAAGCAGTCGAATTTAAAATTGTATTTAGACCATATAAGGTCGAATTTAATTTTTGGGCAGGCCTTTTAAATTTTCCAGAAAATTCAAATTTTTGTGCGGGATTTTCAAATTTTAATTGAAAATATAAATTCGACCGCCTTTAGTCAAATTTGGCCGGTCGAATTTAAGCGGTTGTATTTATCCAGTCTTAATTAGTCGGTCGAATTTAGTTAAATACGGTCGAACTTCTAAATTCGACTGATTTTTTTGGTGAAATTTAGCCTTTTTTCTTCTAGTGTGATGAGTATACAAAATATACTGAAAATATCTATTTTTCACAATATCATAGTGGTGAACTACGTGAAGAAGTGAGCGTTATTTCACCCCAGGTTTTTTATTCACAAAAAATAAAAGATAAAAGGGCCGAAATAAAAAAATTTACGAAATAGGAGGATGAGATGCTTATTTCGGCATTCCAAAATTTATCATCCGACCCTATCACTCGAGTTCATCAAACTAATGGAAGCTATTGGGAAAGAGTATATGACAATTTTATTATGCATGAAGATGTTCAATCTGACTGTACTTAGAACTCATTGTCTGTTATTGAACTTGAGATTAATAAATTTCATGTATTTTATAACCAAGTAGGTGCACCAAGTGGCTGATCCGAAAGTGATAAGGTAATTTATAGTCTTTATTTAGTTTATTATAAACAAGTTTAATGTAATTTTATGGTTGATTTACTTCTTGTAATAACTAAAACAGATCAACCGTGCAAAAGATATGTACAAAACCTTGTACAAAACTAATATTTCGTTAGAGTATTGCTAGAATGTTTAGAGAAACCGAAATGGAATGTAAGTTTTGCTACAAAAAATCCAAAAAAATCAAAGGGATAGTACTACAACTTCTTCTCCATGTACTCCTGAATGCGTGGTGTGGGGAGAACGAACTTTAAAAACTAGTGGGGAGGAAAGCTGCAAGAGAGATGGAGAAAAAAAAGGAAAAGACCAGAAAATAAAATTGATGATGGTGGAGCTGCCATTTTAGAACAAATGAGAGTTGATTAATTTGAATCTAAAAAAGAAAAGAACAAACATTTTCACCATGTTGTGAATCATTATCCATATGTCCTCTACCGCCCGAAGTACAATTTTTGTACTAAATTAAAAAATAACCTTTAATCTTTTACTTGATTGGTTGACTTTAATTTTTAATATATATTGCTCTCTATCTCTCTCTCTTGATATATATACATATATATATATCACAGTTTACCAATTAATTTTAATAATTAGAATAAAACAAAAAAGACGTCAATAATAACAACAACTAAAAAGAAAAAAAGAACTTAAAAATAATATTATCAGTTTGAGTATTGTTAGAAGTATCAAATTGTATACCAAAATTTGATTCCAAATTACAGGACATGGTGACTGAGATGATATTATTGGTGGAATTTGTGTGAATGTAGGGGGTCCTGCTATTATTAATTGATTTATAGCATGACATGTGACAGTTGAAATCTAGTTTGGTTACCAATTTGGTACCTCTATTCTAATTACTTAATTACAAATTGTCACTTATAGTGCTTAACACTTGTGCAATTTTACATTTTTGGATTTTTTTTTTACATTTTAAGTTTTCAAATTAGTATCGTTTCAACAACATGACAAACTATTACACATAATAATCATTTACGACATTTAAGTGCTTCAAATCACAACCACATACTATCATCTTAAAAAACAAATGATTATTATATTTTTATATTTTATAAGTTCTCAGCCATGGTGAGGGGTATAATGATTCCATTAGGATATAACAACCCGTGAGTGGTCTGTGTTAGTTGCAACAGCTAGGTGGTATAACAACACTACCGCAACTCGCACATGTAGATCTTTCAAACTCCAAATGAGTAGGATGAGTTTGGTGGTTCTTGTATTACACTTGAAAATGTAATGTCATGAGCTCGTCACAAACATCTAACAATTAATATCATAACCCTTAGAACTAATAATTTTCTGATTGTGATAAACAGTTAAGATAGACATGGGATATCGAAGGAGGTCACCCCTTAACGTTTTAAGATTCTTTTAGATGAAAAATTGTAGTTAATAAATTTAACTTGCCAGAACTGTTAACCCATATTATTTCCTTGATTCCTATTGCAAAAATTTAGTTTGTAGATGACTAACACCAACTTTATCTTAAGATAATCTTTTCAAACAAGTTGTCAAGTCCATTCTGAAAAAAACAATTACGCTAGAATCTTTCGATCTTTACTGTTGATAGTAGTTTCAAATATATTCAACATCATATTACCAATGATGCTTAATTATATTAAAGAACTTTTTTCATTGTTGAGATGCAGACTTCTATATTGCAACTAAGAGGTAAATGAACCGAGCTGTTCGTGAACAGTTCAAGCACGACTCTTTAAATTAAAGCTCGATTCGGCGGGGCTCGTTAAGAGCTCGAGCTCGAACTTGAACACATAAAATGTTCTTTAAGCTTAATGAGCTTGAGCTAAACTCTAGCATGTTTGAATCGAGCTCAGCTTGAGATCGATACAAAATTAGTAAATCGGTTTGAAATTAAATAACTCGTGTTCGGCTCGTTAGAGCTAAAAAAAAACGTATAATATTTTTTTCTATTTTAATGCTATATATTTAAACTGCCACTTCTTTATTTAAGAAGCCATTTTAAAATAAAAATCTACAATAGAACACAGCAAAATTGAACATTACAACATAAATCAAATTTGTGCATCGTGAGAGATACAGAAAGAGGATAAAGGATTATGGAGAACTAAGAGATGATAGAAGATTGAGTCGAGATATGAACCTTAACTACTAGCTTTAGCTTCAATGTGTTTTAGTTTTACATATTTAGGGATTAGGTTAGATTAAATCAATTTACTTTAGGTGGGGCTGGGCCTAGTTTTTTTTTATATTGATAGTTATACTTTAGTCTTTATTTGTTAATTTAGCCTATTAGTTTGCTTAAATATTTAATATGAAAATAGTAATGTTAGCGAGCTGCTCGATTTGTACACTAGTATGACTAGACTCGCTAATATTCGATAAGTTCAAGTTCGACTCAGTTTACTAACGAGCTCGAGATCGAACATAAATTTTGTTCGATCAAGATGCTCGGCTCGGCTCGTTAAGAAAAAAGGTTAAACTCGGCTCATTTTCGTCGAAACTACTCGGCTCGACTCGGTTCGTTTATATCCCTACTCTTATGTACCAATTCTTCGGTCTTGATAGATTCATTTATATATATAATATTATTTGATGTCTATAATGAAATTATACACCTAGGGGGGGTTGAATAGGTGTTATTTCTACTAATATCGATTTGAAAGTATTATCCGAATATTTATCAAACTGTCAGAAAACCTCTTGTTATATTCCAATATCTGTTGTCAGCAAGCTGACACCCGATATACAATGCAGAAATTAAATAACAGCAAGTAAATAACACAACACAGAGAGTTTTAGCCAGGATCGACCCCTATATCTAATGTTTTACATCCTGGTCCCTTACCAACTTGGTAAGAGAAATATATTATTAATCACTTAAATGATAGGATTATAAGATTCAATAATATATCTCCCTTTATCCCTTATTCCTGATAGCAGCATGCTGATAACACCTGTTCCCTTGAGTGGATTGTCCTTAAAGCCCTATACCAAACCTGCATAGCCTTCTCTAGCAATCTAACTCCTCGAAGCCTTGTTATCTAAACTCAACTACTCAATAACAAATTTTTACATCTTGAACGATACAATGAAAACTATAAAAGAAAATTTGAACTCGATGAATATAAATTAGCGTAAATAAATTTGAGCTCAGAATAAGAATATTCAATGAATACAAGTTGTATTTTCTCACATGGCATGGTGTATACTTCGTGGATCAGCCTCAAAAAAGTATACCCCAGTGTGTTTATGGACTAAGTTAAATTTCAAATCAATTCAACAATACTCCCAATCTTGACCAAGTCTCACAACTAGTTTAAACTAAAGATAAAAGATATATAGAAAAAGATTTTAAAAACGTATATCTTTAGTTTAAATTCAAATACCAATCGAACAAGAAAGTTATTAAGATAAAAAATTTATTTACAACTTTCTAGAAAATAGCAAATGGGTTTAATAAAAAAGTTTGATGAAACAAAGAGCTCTAATATAAATAAACATGTCAAATATACCATAGAGTCCTTACAAAACTCTTTCCTATCTATATTCTCAAAAATCGTAATTTCAGTTTATCCAGAATAACTTCAAGCTGTAACTCTAGGCTCGCTGATAACCCTATCAAAATATTGTTAGCTTGCTGATATAATAACTATATTATAATATTTGACTTCTGTGAAATAGTATTAGTAACAATTATAGATACATTATAATCAGCTTGCTATTAAGATAACATATCAAGCTATAAGTATATGATAGTCCCCCGAATCATATATCACGTGGTCATAAGATAAATATATAAAGCAATTATAACATCATCATATTAAATAAACCGCATTCAAGTTATTCAAACCAAAATAACCAGATTAATTCCAACAAATGAGATAGAGAAGCATAGGGTCTCTCCTCGAAAGAAACTAAATGAGATAGAGAAGAACAGAAATTTGTAAGAAATTATATGGCTTCAATAACAATGGATGGATATTATTAGTCACCAATATTGCGTATCAGTTTTTATCATTGATCTATCATCGTTATGCTTTGGAAGCAACTACCACAAAATATTTGGTCAAATAAAGTTTGGATTTATTTATCTTCATTCTAATACAAGGTTGAAAATTTAAATCTATTAATCAGGCTCAATAATGTTACTAGATAGTTTCAGGATAAAAGCATGTTAGACACAAAGTGGAGACAAGAAAAACACTGACATTAATTCAAAATCCTGACAAATAATCTATAGTAGCAGAACATTAGACGAATAGAACATTAATTTTGAAAGTTAATAAACATGAATTAATCACTTTGATTAGCCAGGGATAGAAACAAAAGTGATTTACAGCTTTACTCATTGATGTGCTATTTTCATATCTATTAGTTACCTAAACAAAAAGGTAAAGAGAAGCCCAAAGCAGAGTAATATAAACTTCACTTTCTCTCTATTTAAGATAATTAAGTAGTTGAGAGTACAAAGCATAAGATTTTGGTTATATAGTGTCCTGTAACATGTGTTTTATATAATATTAGTCACCGTAGCTCAGTGTAGATGCAGTGTCTGTAAAATAAATTCCTAAATATCAGAGGGTGAGAAACCTAGAGAGTTGAGGACTCAGAATTCAAATTCTAGGAATAAAATAGAGATAGATTAGTTGAACTGGTCCATTACATACATGTCATTTATGTAAATTACACTTGTAAACTTGAGGGTTTTTAGTACAAACAAAGAAAAAACTAAGAATTCTTAGTTGGTAAATACATTCAATACAAAGATTGTCAAATCAATTTCAATAAAAACCCCAAAATTAAAAACCTAAAAAATTTTCATTTCTAATTTAATATAAATAAATTGAGTAGAGTGCTCAATTCGATTTGAATGAAAACTCACAAATTGATTTGCTACGAAGACCCAAAAGCCCAAGTCGATTTGCTAAGATAAGACCAGCAACTAAGGCCAATCAGTTCCATGGATTTTCTGCATTAGAGAAAATAAAAAAAATTAAATAGCTCTTCTGCCTTTTCTAGAATAGATCGATCTGAAAGATTATGTAGAAGAGATTGAAGGGATCCGAGAACCATTGTCATAGATGGGAGATGGCCAAAGGGGGAGGAAGTTGCTCGTGAACAGGTGGGAGAGAGATACAATATCAATTACACTTGCACGCTAATAGACGTTTTTTAGCTTGAGCTTTGTAACGTGGGTTAAGCAGGGTACATAATAGGTACACAAGTATAAATAATTAAAAGTGAATAATGATAAGATATATATAGGGGTATTTCATTAGAATTTAGTTTATTATTTTATAATAAGTGATAAAAAAAAGTAATGCTAAAAAATTTAAAATATAATTGAATCATTAAATTGATCAAGTAATAAACGAAATTTACGTGTAACATATTTTTATGTAAAAATCTATAATATGGTTTATGAAGAGTTAAGTTCTATATTTAATATTTATATAATGTTTAGGACTTTTTTAAAAAAAATTCAAGTTGAACAAGATTTTTAAAAAAATAATATCAATTTTTAAAAAATTTACAATATATATATTATACCTTTTTAATTATTTGCATAATTATGATTTTACAAATATTTTTTTTTCAAAAGATGACCTTTTTTGCAACTTGATGCAATTATATGTAATCTCCACGGGTTTTTGCGTTTGACTAGCTTGCCAAAAACTCGATACAACTATTTGCATATTTGGTTGATTTTCGTTGCATAGTATTTTTTGTAAATATTGTAAAAAATAGTAAAATTGTAAAAAAAAATCGTATTTTTGGTAATTTCTCTAATTTTTAATCTACTTACAAAAGTTCAAGTTTTTCAAATTAAGAAAAAATAAATTTGTTGTAAGAAACATTTTTTTCATGTTTGTTTCAACATTTAAAAAATTATAATTCTGAAATATGATTCTAAAAGTTATAAGAAATAAACATACTTTCCTATATTTATTGTCAAATTATAAAATCTACTACAAATTATTTATTATAAGATAAAAATACTTAAATAAAATAATGTGATGATCATTTTTGTAGGAACTTAAGATGACTTTGAAAATGAAATAAAAAAAATACAAAAACTTAATAAATTTATTTTAACCAAATATTGAAAAAGATAGGTTTTTACCGATTTTTTGTAAATCCAAAATTTCATTATTAAATTTAGAAGAAGTATGTCAGGAGGAGAGATGATTGTGTTAGCAACCGGCCCAGTTCACATTTGTGCGTCGGCGACATAGGGAACCAACGCTTATGACACTACACCATAAATGGCCTACAGCAACACCAAGAAATGTTACAACAGGCCCAAAAAAGTGTTACCACAGCCAGAAAAAGGCCTAAGGTAACATAAAAATTAAGTTGCTTTTTTTCGAGTTACCTTTGGCCCCTAAGGTAACATACTTTTGCCCTGGTGTAACATTCACTTTTGTGTTACAATAGCCGTCAAAGGTAACATAATCTATGTCTATAGTATCACAATATGTATGTTACCTTTGAACTCATAATTTTCAAAAAAAATGGGGCCCACCAATGGGGCCCACCAGTAGTGACGTGGCATGTAGGTTCCACAGTGGTGACATGGCATGTGGGTCTCCCACAGTGCTAGCATCAAATTTGTACCTGGGGTAACACTTTGAACAACCTACTCTAATACTTTATGAAGCTACTATAACAATTTACCAGGAAGAAAATGAAAAACTAATATTATAAAGTGTAAAATCGACTGCAAAATTTGAAAATATATTACATTAATCTAATACATTCCAAATTTCATAACCTCAACTATATTCATAACCAGTTTACAATCTACATAAATCACAATAAATTTAACCCAATACAACCAACTAATCTACATCCCAAAACTTAATCCACTTCCTGCTAGTAGCTGCCGAGAACTTGACACGTATGGATTCATCAACAATATATAGTTGTTACAGCTGAAATGAGAAAGAACAAAGGTTAGGTCATACAATACCCTATATATATACCCCATGCAAAAGTATTGTACTTCTATATTCTATAACAACTACTATTTTACATACATGATGCATATATACATACAACAATGCCTGCAAACTCAATGATGCCAATGTATCTCTCCATCTAGCTAGCATTTTTTTGCTGCATCAAACATGAACAACACGCACACTCAGAATTTTATGTTTGGCCATTAACCTGGACATCTTCAGCAACACTAGTGCCATAATTGATCAGGTTTAAGGTTGCTATATATAAGTATACATAAATAATGCTATACTATGCATATAAATTTGAGGCCAAACTTCTGGACTTAAACACATATATATAAGTAAAATTTGAACATTTTATCACTATACCAGTTCACTTACAAGGTATTGAAATAGACCGCAACAAGTCTACCATTATTATTTAGTTTGGAAAAAATATACATATTTATACCAGTTGAAGTGTAATTACAGTCTAGAAGTGTACAAGAATAACCATAAGTATCGCAAATATATATATCAACGGGGGCCTAACACGAAAAAGGACATGATGGTCATGTAAACACGGAACCACAGAAAACCTACCGTGCAAGGAGGTTTTCCCCTATTAGGCATCAGTTGTAATTCATGTGCAATTGTGTCATTGGCAGGAAGCACTAACGGGAAACGGAAGTTAAAACTTAAATTACATTTATTGAGCCCCATTGGTAGAAACTGTAAAGTAAGCTTACTCTTTGACTCTCTATCAAAATGAATTACTTTAATAATGAACCAATCATCTTTATCTGCATCCTCTGAGCCTGACCCTAGTTGCTACCTGAAACAATATACTTAACTACTTCAAACAGAAATAAAATTGGATTTCGGCTAAAAGATTGTAGTAATAGTCTCTGTGTTGTAAAGTAAACAAACCATACAATAATAGTGATACAGTACACTGTGTGATATTTACAGACATATCTGCGCTAGATTTACACAAGGCAATGCTACCTGTTCACCCTTTAAAACATGCAAGGGCATCCAGGTGGTTCCGCATCGAAGGGGAAACTCTTGATATATCTTAATCTCCCTTTATTCTTTTCTTTTTTTGCTCGTTACCTTCTGCAGTAGAACTAGACCCAAAAAACTTTATACAATCAAAACTCTTTAATAATAACACCAAACATAATCAGCCTCACATGATATATCTTTATTTAAAAACAAGTACTTAAACAAGAAATTTAAGAAGAATAGAAGGGTTTAACATTTCATGTTCTTTACAGTTTATGTTTACAAGTAACTAGGACAGACAACAGTTTATAAAAGAAAATAGCTATAAGTAGATTTTTTTTTTAAAAAAGGAATATGCTGATCACAAACATCTTACCACCAAACCAAGCAGCCATCCTCATATATACACATATATTATTAGTCTACAAGACAACATCCAATTAATAACATTCTATAACTTATATAACCCATCTACTCTTCTTCGTTGTTGCCCTGGAGGTTCAGAGGGTAGCAGAGTATCCATCAGATAGCCATGTTGAAATAATAACAAAAATGAATTATTCTCTATTTGTTATATCTATAGATTAATTAAACCTGCATCTGCTATCTCGTAAGATTCATAACATACACATTCTACCAACTCTAAGTTTACATCACCTTTCAGTTATTAAATTTTTTTGATAGAGCTGACAAAATCAGGCTAATGGACAATTACAGTTTCAATCTATGGTCTATCAAATTAATCAGAGCATCTCCCATGGTTGGCACCCTTCAGGATGCCAACTTTGGTGGGCAAACAATCAAATACAATAATATTTCATTGCAAAAGAAAACTTGTAACTTACAATCCACAGAAGTTACGTGTGACGTTGAGCTTGGAATCTCTTCATGTTGTGTATGCACAACTGCAAGCCTGTCACCGAGAATTAACGCATAGTTCCCTATATGACTGTTGTACTCATTAATTCGTGGTGCAGAGTCGCCGACCACGTAAGTATGGCCAAAATCATAGTAGGATATAATCAGAGTTAAGAAGTTTAAGTAATATTCATTAATCATGGAAGAAGTATTAACTACACATATATAGCTGAAGAAAAGGTTGGATCACAACAAATTTAATCCTTAGATATCTGTTTCTGGAGAAATTACCAACACTTTAGGAAATAACTAGAAATTTGTAGCTCTAAATGTGCAGAATGAACTCATGTATGCAGTGTCCTTCTCCTTGAATTTCTCAGTATAGGTCCCCTGCAAGAGATACTGATTAATCCGACACATGCCAATATCTTAGTCCAATATTTACGGACAATACAATGTCATCTTAGATTTTCACACTCCAAGTCGCAACAGGTGTTATACCAAAATATATTAGTCAAAGTCTGGAGTCTACAGGTAATTCATAATTCCCTACGAACTCAACAATTACTGTCTATAGCTAACTAACCACAATATACACAGTGCGGAAAAAATAAAATTCAGAAAACCATAATGTTTAAAAGAAGCTATACCTTCACAGTGAGGCAGCACCTGTAATCAAAACAACCAAAAAACAAAAGAGGAAACAAAATAAATGTTAGAAAGTTAGATTTAGTTCGAAGAAACTCTAACTTTTATAAAAGTAGAGCAAGAACTGGTGATATCGATTCATACTCGATGAAGTTGTCATATTCAATAGCCTTGTTCCTTCCACTAGTCTTGTCAAACTTGGAGACCAGCAAGTCCAGAGGTGACACAAATCCAAGGCTCACCAGCGCCTCTCTCAGCTCAGAAGCATCAATTTTACCACTAATATCCCCATCATTCTTCTCAAAGATCTCCTAAACACATGAATACAAGTCACATCCATTACATTCACCAAATCACATATCTAGTATACCTAAATTCACAATTCTAGTACAAATATTAAACACTCACCCTCCATCTCTGGAGACTGTAATACACAGATGTGAACTCCTTAGGCCCTGTTTTCATCAATTACGTAAATTTAGCACACAACTCAAATCAAATAAAATAAAAAAGTACTTCAATTCAGGCATTCAATTGTCTAAATTCACTCCTCTAATATAATCGTATATAGGGATACACAACAGGAATTCATAAGAAGATCATAAGAAACTAAACAAAAGACCAAATAATACTTACTCCTAATGCAAAAGATGAGAGTGGTGAACTTCTGAAGGTGACGGTTCCATCAAGATGGTGGTCAAAATATAGATCTGACCAGAACATAAAATATAAAGACATCGTTTCAATAAATATAGTGTGGAAGGTAGACATGCCGGTGCACAAACATTCCGTGAATATATTATGATAAGAAATCAAAAAAACATACAATAACAACAACAACAAAATCAGAGAGGGGAAAGAGGTAATATATACATATACAAAAAATGAGAGAGAGATTTAGTACCCTAATTCCAATTAAAAACCCCAATTCCAATTCCAATTAAAAGGATAACCGCATGATTTAAACCCCAATTCCAATTAAAACCCCTTATTCCAATTAAAAACCCTAGCTCGAATTAAGCTAATCTAGTTCAATTGAAAGATGAGAGAGAGAGAGAGAGAGAGAGAGAGAGAGAGAGAGAGCGACTGAGAGATGGGCTGAGAGAGTTGTTTTGTGATTGAAAATTTGAACTTTGTCTGAATACCCGGGGTTTCCAAAATACTGCCGCTTCTACGAAAACTTTGAAAGCCTGCCTGCTTGAGCCCAACGAGAGTCCAAAAAACTGCCCTTATTTCACTATTAGTTTTTAATAAACTTTAATGTTTAAATAGTGTTCAAATTTTTTATTAATAAAAAATTATCAGTTTAATTAGTAAAGTTTACATAATTAATAATAATAAAAATATTTTATCATCTTTGCTAATATTAATATTATTGCTTAATTATATTATCAATAATGATTAATTTTCAAGTCAAATAATATATATATTTAGTTATTTGTAAAATATTACTTTTTTATCCATTAACACCCTATTGTAACATAAGTTTCCACATGTTACCATATGTAACACTTTGAAGCTATAGTAACATGTTACAAAAGCTATGGTAACATCAAAAATACTACGTTGCGGTAGGTTAAGATGAGCATACCTAATGTAACATAATTTTGTAACACCCATGATTAAACCATTGCGATAGGCCATTTATGGTGTAGTGTGAATTTGTTTTGGCATCACTGTTTCAATCAACCGACGCTTATCTTAATTTTAGGCGTTGGCTGTTATAAACCGACACATTTGTATATTTTAAACGTCGGTTATTCATGCAACCGACGCAATAAGTCTACTCAGGGCACAATAGCGTCGCCTAAACTAGCAACCGACGCTTAAATGTGTATAAGCGATGGTTTTCTCTAAAACTGACGCAAAAGGTGCGAAATATTATGCAAAAATTGTGCAGGATTTAAGTAAAGCACGACAATGAAAGTAAAAGAAAAGAGGGGAACTTCAGTGTTAATAGACAGAAATATGGGCAACAGCTGCCTAGGTGAACAAGACCCCTTCAACTTGACATAGCAGCTCCAACAATGTACAATGAGTGATATAAGCATGAAATGGAGCACTATGAATACCTCAGTTATCATTTGAGCTTCCTTAGCTAGTCCTCACTAAAAGAATAATGATTTGCTCCAAAAGCTTCACATATTTTTAGGATTTTATTCTTTGCTTTTCCTCGGAGACGAAGACCGCAAATATATTTTTCTCAACCTGTATGATATTTCACAGTCAGGAAATCAATTATCATATACGACTCGTATGTATATAAAAAATGATGAAAGCAATAACAATTATAGTTAAAAACAACTGAATAGGTAATGAAAGGACTACATATACGTTACCCAATTTCTCTACGAAATAAACTTTTCAGTTTTCACTACTTCATCTCAAATAATATAATCAACCAAATCCAGAGGTATCAACCTTTTCCCACAAACAGGATCAATGACTGGGTGCCCCACAACAGCCTGCATCAAGTACACATTACCCCCGGTAGCATGAAATAAAATCCTTTCAAATGACATGGATTTCGCTTTAGGACAAGACCGCTTATAAAAGCCAATTTAACTTTTTGCAGAGTACGATATATGATGCGGGGTATGATAGAAAATGGGGCAAGACAACACTATAAGAAATTTGCAATCAGACAACGGTTAAAAAAACCGTCATCCTAAAAAATCATACAACGGTGAATTAATTTACAGACAAAAAACAGTTGTGTGAGCTCCAGAACAAACAACGGATATCCATCTTTTTTAAACTGTTGTACAAGTTGTATCCTCTCATCGAATCGGACAACGGTTTTTTAAATATATTGTTATAGTAGATCTTTCACACAACGATTACAAACCGTTGTTACTATGTTAACGTATAGGGATATAAGACAATGGTTTTGACATTACATTATGTAATTCATGTTAGTGTAGGTGCCCTAGAGGCAATACATTATTCTTTTATCTTTATGTCAGTTGATCATTCAATAAATGTATTTATTATGACCTTAATTACTGCGATTTTGTTAGCATAATAAATGTCCTTAGAATCATGATACAAATTATATAGTTTAAGTACATGACTTGAACTTGAGATTATATAATATATCATATTCTTAAAGGTCCCTAGTCGAGTATTATTATATAGGACAATAATAATACATAGATAGACTAGTATGTTGTTTGACAAGATAACCACATCTCATTGGTTATAAGTATGGGGATACTAAAGTCAATACATAGGTACATGTGAGAGTACATGGTACTGGACAGACCCATAGTGAGATCTTCATGTTTAATAAAGTCATAAGAAAGACTCACAGTGATAATGGTGTAACGACCCTTTGACTTGAAATCATTATATTCTATACGAGGATTAATATACTTTGACTACATTAAAAGTTACTTTTGATCGGGTGATGATAAAAGTGGACATCGGGTATATCATGAGTCGTATGAGAAATATGAATGATAGATAAAGGATTTAACCCTCCTATAATTAGGAGAGATATTATTGGCCTCTTGATTGAGTGAGATATAAAAGCATGGCCATGCTCAAATAATGATTTGTCTCGATAATCTACTCATGGATCATATAAACCCGGATTAAATGTTGAAGAGGATGACTAAATACATGCCTCGAGTTTAATCTATAACATGTATGGTTAAAGGGATTATATTACACGAAAAACATTAATCACGAAAGGTTTTATCTAATCACGATCTAATTATTGTTTAATTGGGTAACAATGATTTATTACTAGATACCGTCATTGTTTATAATTTTATTGGAGAATAAAATTATTGCCAATTAAATATTAGCCTATAGGGTCGCACAAATAGAGCACTTAATGGAATAGTTAATTTAAATTATGGATTTAAATTAATTGATGATTATTTGAATTTTATTATAATTAAGTAAGACTTAATTGAGATAATATAAATTCGAATTAAAAGGAAGGTTTTTGCCCATAATAATTAAGTATGACTTAGTTATTAATTAAATAATAGAAATTCGTCTTTATTATTTAATCCAATACCTACTAGGGTTGGGCTTTGCTATTATGGGCCTTTTTAATCAATTATTATAAATAGATAATTAGAGGTTAAAGAGGCTTGTACGTTTTTTAAGAAAACCCTAGCAGCAAAGAGAGGCAGAGGCAATTCAGATCGTCAAGAAGGAGGCTAGTACATCCATTCTGTAGTGAAGTTCGTGAGACGTTCTTGAAGGTGCTCGTGTGGATACCATAGAGGTGTTTCTCCGAGAGGTAGACACAAAGCGTGATAGCTAGGATCTCCGTTGAGTTCGTGAAAGTTAATCTCTTGAAAGGTATGATTCGTTATCTCCATAATCTGCCCATAATTATACATGGATCCTGTTTTTGGGTTTCGAAATTTGTTTTGTTTACGTTTATCCGCTGCGTTTTATGCCTTCGGAACCCAACAATGGCATCAGAGCTACGTGTATAAGGGGCTGATTTGGTTACGTGTTTACTGTATTTTTACAAGTATGCATGTCTGATGAGTCTGCCATGATAACAGTTATGTTATATGAGTCTGCCATGATAACAATTATGTTATATGAATGATATGATGAATCTGTTAATGATCTATAAATGATACTAGTATGTTTAAGATCTGCCATAACTCATATGTATGCGATCTCTTAAAATATGTATA
The DNA here is from genome assembly GCF_009905375.1 of Apium graveolens. Classification (NCBI taxonomy): domain Eukaryota; kingdom Viridiplantae; phylum Streptophyta; class Magnoliopsida; order Apiales; family Apiaceae; genus Apium; species Apium graveolens. Next base: position 37,294 of record NW_027419393.1, read on the forward strand.
CTGATACACGTTTTTGGTAATGGGATATGGATCGTGTGTATACTGATACATGCTTCTGGAATAGTATTCTGATACATGTTTTTCTAGTATTCTAATACTTGATTTTGCAAAAATTTCTGCCATACGCTTAGGGTTTCGTTTTAATTTGTGCTTATGACATACGCTTTACTTATTTATTATTCTTGATTGGATCATGATAAATGATAAATAGTATGTCATCTTTATATGATCTATCATGTCTTTAATGGTTACTTGAGCATGGTGCATAGTTATGGCCTTAAGACCTTAGTTGTAATGGTTATTCTTTTGGTTTGTAATAAATACGACTTGCATGTCATTTCTATTTGTAGTTGTTTTATCTCGAATGTAACTCGAGTTCTTTTGCAAGTTCATTAGTATAATTCTTAAGTAACATCCAAGAAGGACAAGGGAAAGAGGAGGCATCCTATGGAGGCCAAGGAGACAATGGAAGCAATAGAGAAGACATATGTAATAGTTATTTTTACACCATAGATTGACCTTGATCTTTTCATTAGCCTGAAAAGATCACATAGGATTGGGCCATAACTATTGCACGTTTACTTTACGTACTTTTCATATGATGTATAAATAGTATGTAGAGTAGAAAATGCATGTTTTAATTAGATTAATGATGCATGTATGTATTAGATACATCACCCATGCCATCCTTTAAACAAGATAAAATCTGTAACGACTCAAGATTTAAAATTAACAAACGATCATGAGATTCTCGTGTTTATGAAACACGGAATAAAATACGAATTTTCT